>NC_092804.1:83236420-83481420 GCF_040954645.1 Diabrotica undecimpunctata | reverse complement strand
AAGGTAAATTTGACTACGTGGATTCACCGGCAAGTGTACACACTCTAAAAAAATAAACACTTTTATAACAATACTCAACTAATTTTTTGCACAAACTGAACACTCAAACGACTTTACAACCAATTCCGTCGAAAGCAGACTTTTAAGTGTTAGTTTGTCATCGTACAACTCTCTTCAAATTAAAAAACAATTAACGATAAATAACAGACAGAAAGTTATATAAATTCCAAGTAATTTGTTAATAGGTCAATTAAGTCAAACATTTACTCATTTTAACTGTTTATACGGGTTTGTCACTTCTAATGTGCTGTTTGGGATATTACCCGTTTTCCTAAAACTTATTAATTTTCACTCAGATCTTCATAATTTTGGGCGCTTATATTTCGTTGAGACAATAATGATTAATAAAAGAATACAATAATATATTAAGAAATAAGATACATTAACGAACACATGATGCTGGTTTGCCTTAAACTTCACCAGACGATACTTAATATTATCCCCGCATATGCACCGGATAACAGCAAAAACAAGGAAAACAAAGACGCTTTTTATGGACAGCTCCAAGATCTCCTGGACACCAGAATAGCCGGTAGTAAACCAATTCTCGGCTACCTAAACGCCAGAGTAGGCAACAAACCTGTGGCTGGAGTTACACAAAGATTTAACGAAAAAACGCTCAACGACAACGGAGAAAGACTTCTACAACTTTGTTTAATGAATAACCTCCGAATTAACAACACATACTTTGACCACCCAATACAACATAAGATCACCTGGTCAGATACAAGAGGATGTAACTCTATGATTGACTACATTATAACAAACAGACAAATACACCCCAATAATATAATAGATGTGCGCAGTCTATCTTTCGCCAATGTAGGATCCGACCATGGCCTGGTACTAGGAAAAATAAATATAGCAATCACCACACAAGGCAAGCGAAATACAAAAATAGAAGAAAAGTTAAACATAAAAAGCTTAGAAGAAGAAGGGATACAAAACTTGTATAGAAGCATACTAACAGAAAAGCTAAACAGCCATAACCTAGAGACTAAAAAGAATATAAAAGAAATCTGGAAAATTATTAAAAAATGTATCCTACAAGCAGCGAAAGAAGCTTTAGGTAAAAGAAAAGTTAACAGAAACAAACGGGAATACAAAACACCATGGTACGACGAAAGGGTAAAAGCACTAGCAAATGAAACGAAACAAGCTTTCCTAACATACAAAGGAGTAAAGACACCGGAGATACGAGAAGAGTAAGTGAGTATCAGGAATAGACTAAACCAAGAAATAGATAACATCAAAAAAGAACACTGGGAGAAATTTACCAAAGATATAGAATACGACATCTATGGATCCAAGAAAAAGGTGTGGAAGATGATAAGGAGACAAAAAACAGAAATGAATGAATTTTATCCAAATTCTTGATGTCATAATTGTACACGATTTTCTTCAAATTAGTTAGAGCACGCCATATATCCTCCTAGCTTTCCCTGTCTGTATACGACTTGCTGGTCACCATATACAGCAAAGATCGAGGACCATCTTCTAATCTCAGTACTCTTCCAACTTAAGACTGCTGGTTTTTTAACTCGTCCAAACGACTGAACTTCCTATAGAATACAGATGAACCTCTGTCGTCACGCCGAATATAGCACTGTTTCTCTCTACGTAATTTGACATAAATTCATTAAAGCTTGGTCGTCGGTCATCTTTGATCTCATGTTAAAGGGTTCGGGCTTCTTCTGTTTCATTTGAGCCAGCATATGGTGCAAGACGATTTAGGTGAACTACTTTTGGTTTACCTTCCGGAAACTTCTTAATTCGGTATATTACGTCATATATTCTCTTTTTAATTTAATACAGACCTTCCCATTGTCTTTGCAGTTTAGGAGACAAGCCTCGACGACGTTATGGATTAAAAAGCCAAACAAAATCACCTACTACATAGCTTTCATTCTTGCATCGAGAATCATATTGATCTTTCATTCTGTCACTAGCTAACTGGATGTGTTGTCGGACAAATTCATGAATGTTATTCATTCTTAACTTCAGACTGTCGACATAATCTTCGCTTGAAAGATGTTCTTCGGAAGGTCTGTAGCCAAACTCTAGGTCGCAGGGCAAACGAACTTCACGACCTAACATCAGGCAGGTTGGAGTCTGGCCTGTAGTTTCATTCACGGCCGAGCGGTAGGCCATTAGGAATAAATGAATGTGCTGGTCCCAATCTCTTTGATGTTCTGATACAACATTGCACAGGTGTTTACCCATCGTTCGGTTCATCCTCTCGACCATCCCATCTGATTGAGGATGCAGTAGTGTCATTCTGGTCTTATTGACACCAATCAATTTACAAACGTTTTGAAAAAGGGTTGACTCGAAGTTTTGCCCTTGGTCGGAGTGGATCTCCAAGGGAACACCAAATCGGCTAAATAATTGTTTAACAAGTACCTCTGCAACGGTAGCAGCTTCTTGATTTGGTATCGCATAGGCCTCAGTCCATTTCGTAAAATAATACATGGCTACCATGATATATTTATTTCCATCATTTTTCTCTGAAAGTGGACCTGCAATGTCGATTGCTACTCGTTGCATAAGACTACCAACATTGTACTGTTTCATGGGTGCCCTCTTTTTACCAACTGAGCCATTACTGGTTGCACACAGTTCACATTTCCTGCACCATCTTTTTACATCATCTTTACAGTTCACCCAATAGAACCGTTCTCAAACCTTTTGCAGAATCTTCGTGATACCAAAGTGTCCACTTGATGCACCGACATGCAATTGACGCAATACTTCTGAGACTTTACTTTTAGGTACAATCAACTGAAGCCTATTTTCTGTACCATCATCGTTCTCAAAGGTTCTATACAGAAGATCATCTTTTAGCACTAGGCAATTCCATTGGCTCCAGTAACACTTGACTTCTGGACTACATGCACTAATGTCTTGCCAATAGTGTCTTTCACTTCGACGCACCCAATCCAAATACTCTTTTTATACATGAATCATCTGCTTGAGCGTCTTGTAGCTGTTGAGGCTGCCATTGATCATTAATGACGGTGGTTCGTCTCACGGGGCAAAGTCGTTCTTCTAATCTAAGACAGTGATTACAACTTGCATTGCATCGCCGTCTTGACCGAGCCTTTGTATTTGAATGACTTTTTCCAGCCCAGTGTTCGATCTGTTCTAGCTTTCTAACTGTTGTATTATTTTCTTGCAATTTACGACGAATGTGACCTACGTCACCACCATTCCAACATCTGGTTTCGCGTCTCTTCGGCATCGTGTAACGAACTACTTTCCGTACGATTTCCTCCAGACGTTTATCGTTTCGTTCATAGCTCTCTTCAGAGGTTCGTACTCGATAGCTTCGTGAAGCTTGACTAGCTGTTTCATACTCCAAGGCAATGGCGAGCGCTTGATCTAAAACTTTCGGTCTTGCTAGTCGTTAAGCTTTCTGTAGTTCACTGTCTCTCAACCCATTGACGAAGGTGTCTACAGCAATTTCTTAAAATATGTTGTCTGGTGCCTCTGGATAAGCCAACAGCGCTATACGAGCAAAATCTTCAAATTCTTGCAAACTCTCACTTGCTCGTTGAAGTCTACTTCTTATTTGTACTTTGTACACTTGTTGTAGATGGGCATCTCCGTAACGTTTATCTAGTCGAGTGAACAAGGTCTGGTAACATTTTCCTCGACCCTTAGGAATCGATCTTAGGATATCCGCAGCATCACCTCGTAAAGCAGCAGTCAAGGAAAAAGCTTTTTCTTGTTCTGTCCAATGATTGGCTGTCGCAATAGCTTCAAATTGTCTAAGGTATATGGACCAAGAAGACTTTCCATCAAATGGTGCCAATTTGAATCTCATATGATGTGTCGTTTCGTCTCTAGGTGATTCTTTTTGCACTACCGGATCTAAGGCTACTGTATTAACTGGTGGTAGCACTTTTGTATTGGTTATCATGCTCTCTAACTGTTTGATCTTCTCTTATACGTTGTTTACATTTTTCTGTATCTGATCGAATGTTTTAGAGGCTTCTTTAAATTTCTCATTGTTCTGAGTACATACTTCGTCGAATCTTCTAGACATATTTTCGAATTTCTCGTCGTTTTGTCTAGCTACTTCTTTAGTAATATGTGAAGTCTCGTCGAATCTTTCATCATTTTTTAGAAGTTTCTTCAATCATTTGCGAGACATTTTCAAATTTCTCGTCGAATCTTCTAGACACATTATCGAATTTATTATCATTTTGTTTAGAAGTTTCTTCAATCATTTGCGAGACATTTTCAAATTTCTTATCATTTTTTCTAGAACTCTCTTCTATCTTAATTAAAACTGCTTCTTCTGCTGATTGAAAATGGAATGTCTCTGTGTCATCTCCATTCTTGTTAAGAACATTCTTCACTCGTTCTTGGAGGATCTTCTTGGACCCGCTGCAGTCTGCGTTCTTCTAGTTACTCATGCAACTGCTTTACTGAAAGTTGTACTAGTAGCATCTTTGGTTAGGCACACACGTATTTTTTAAATGTTCTTTTTTTAACAAAGATCACTACCGAACTACGCGGCTGTTCCCGACGAACTTCAAAAGTTCAAAAGTCTTTTTTTTTAGCAATCACTGCTGAATTTATTTCTAAATCTCACACCGTAACACCAACTGTAGCGAGGTTCAATAAAACGAGCGGTTCGAATTTATATAAATATATTTATTTACAAGTTTACAGTTCGTCTATACCTTATCAACTAAACTCGCTCAATCATCGTTACGTATATATATATATATATATATATATATATATATATATATATATATATATATATATATATATATATATATATGTATATATATATATATATATATATATATATATATATATATATATATATATATATATATACAAGTTATTATGTACGAGAATATTCTGGGGTAGCCCACCTCTAATTCGTCTCATCGAAAGCGTATCGAAGACGGGCGCTATTGAAATGCCAACTCTTGAGTTTTCTATACTTATCCTTCTAAGAATTATGACGTATCGGAGAAGGGCTATTTCGTTACAATATAGATAGTTACAGAGTACAAAAATAACAAAGAAAAAACTTACATGTGTCCTAGCTGTTTACAAACTCTGCAGTTGGAGATACTACAAAAACTTACAAAGAAATTGTTACTGCAGTGGAGGTTAACCTGTTTAAAAACAGAACAAATGAATATCCAAAATAATAAAGCTAACTGCCATATGTTAACATTAAATTTAAAAAAACTGAAAACAAATAAATTGACAGCTAAAGTCAAACACTAAAATTTACAATTTTTTAATTATTACAATCTTTAAATTTTTATGAAAGCAATTATTACTTTAGAAAAAAAAAGTCTGCCTTTACTTTAAAATTTGAAACAAAAAGTTACCTGAATTTCACAAAAAATTACACTAAAATTTCTGGGGTTACCTTCTTAGCCACGCAAAACTGCATCTCCAAACTGTGGAAAAAATATCTCGAAACGGCTGTTTAGGACATGGAAGATTGAAATGGGCGGCACTAGATACAAACTTCAGACTGGACTTCTTAAGAAAATAGGTAACTGGAACATCAGAATTGCTGCCGGCGACACAAATCTCTTAAATACTTTTTTAACCTCCTCTGTAACTACACATACTTCACAATTAACTTTACACTGCTGCACATTTCCCATGAAAATGGGCAGAAACAGAAAACTTTACAAATTCGACGAATAAATTTGGATCCACACCTAAGCCGACTGTCTCTTACAGCGACCTAAGTGAGAATGACGAAATTATCTTTAAAATTTATTCACATAATTTGGAATAACAAAATACTTGACGGAAATATTTATTTAAAACGCAGAATATAAAACGCAAAAGAATGCCGAGGACGTGCACATCTGTGAAATATAAACAAACTATAAAATAATTTATTTTACTGGGCGACGCTAAGATGAATTGGAAGAATTTGGTGTTTTAACTTGTATGAAAGGAAACAGAAATACACTAAGATTATTCTTTGATATTTTATCAAATACGAGGGGATTTTAATACATATCCAAAGAATTTAGAAATGCTACAAGTTGCAGTAGTCTATGCATCTGAAGTTGAAGAATTAGCAGAATAGCAAAAAGTTGCATACATAGCGGAAGTAATTCCATTGGAACTAGCGAAAAAATATACAACGGAAACTTTAGTTGCAACAATGAAACGCAACGTCAATACAGAAAAAGTTAAATTAATATTGGAAGCATGTAACTTCACAACCACGCACGAACTAATGTCCAAATTTTTATCGATCGACACGACAGAAGATAGCACATAAGAAGAGTGTTAAGTTATAGAAAAATTTACGAAGCTAAGAGAGGATAGCACCAGTATATGAGAGGATATCACAACAAATATGACAAGGAGAGAAGACCTACCTTTGAACAACAGAACGAAATACAGCAACCAGCAAAATAGAGGAAACCATAGAGGAGGACCTAATAGGAATGTAAGGCTACTAGAATTAGAAGATAGCCAAGGGAAACCGGAAAACCCACAGTTGGGGTTTTGAATGATCAAGACAACAGAAATACACAGTTAGAAGTGGAATATTACATTTACAACTTCGACTTAAACTTAACAAATTTCGTACAAATGAAAACAGGAATCAAAGGATAGACAAATACATTTATCGTAGACATAGGAGCCGATATTTCTATACTCAAATATTCACAAGATTTTATGCAAGAACATGTGAAACCAAACATATAGGCGAAAATATAAGGAGTAACTAAAGGAGAATTGCAAACAATGGGAGAAATCGAAACAACACTAGAAATAAAAGAATGTCGGTTTGAACATATATTTCAATTAGTAGAATCTAACTTTCCCATTTCAATGGACGGAATCATTGGGAGAGACTTCATTGCAAATTTTCAATGCATATTGGACTACGCTAATCTGAAAATGCACATTAAAGACGACGGAGACTGTTACGTTAGTACGAACATTTTAGATAACATAGATAATGACACGATAATAATACCGCCTAGATGCGAAATTTACAGAATATTAAAAAATTTTCAAACAATAAAGAACGACAGAGTAGTGGAACAACAGATACTACCTGGAATATTCATAGCGAAAGCAATCATTTCAAGCAATAATCCGTACATCAAAATGTTGAATACAATCTACGAAACGGTAAAGATAGAGACAAACACAATCAGAATACTAGACATTAAATTGTTTAGCATATATAGACTGATCAATGACGGTAAAGATAGGAAGAAGGAATTACGGGAATACTTAAGTTAGATATCCCAGAATACACACGCGATAAATTGGTATCTTTCTGTGAGGAATACTCAGATATTCGCTCTAAGGCACGACATGCTAACATGTAACAACTTCTACGAACAAAAACTGAGAGTGAAAGACCAAACCCCAGTTTATAAGGATTTAATTATAGGACACCGCATGCACAAGCAGAAGAGTTAAACCGACAAGTAAAGAAATTGAGAGACCAAGGAATTGTAGAGCCATCTACATCAAAATACAATAGCACGGTAGTGCTTGTACCGAAAAAGGCTATAGATGGAACTAAAGTATGGAGATTATGCATAGATTTTAGACAACTGAACAAGAAAATAGTCACAGACAAATTCCCATTACCAAGAATAGACTCAATACTAGCTACTACTTTTTTTTGTTGCTAAATATAAGGAAATATGTACCAAAAATTGTATATATTTCTATAAATATGTATATGTAAATAGTGAATGTAAATAATGTATAATGTACAGTAATCAGTTGATAATGACACGAAAAATTTTCTTCTTTCGGAAGGGAAGAGTAAAAACAGTTTAATTAATTGATTGAAAACGAACAGCATTCAGAAAATTTTTCTTCTGGGAGATAGGGATGTAACGGAATTTAATTAAGCATCTAGAAATCAGATCTAAGTAACCCAATTCAGTTTGAATTTTAAAATCCTTTTAAAAATATTATTCATTGCTTATTGCTTAATGCGATTGTTTGTTTGTGACAATGAAAATATCGGTGTAACTAGAACACGCACTGACCTAGTGAAATTTGCAATGTAATCAAAAGCCTATTTAATAATGTGTACAAATTATATTAGAAAAACATGAATGTATAAACAAACGCACGTGGGTTAAATACCCGGAAAATAACGGGAGTAGATCATTAAGAACTAAGAATTAAGAGTTAACAGTCGAAGATAGTGTTGTCATCCGTCAACTGGGTACTCTCTCTATTATTGTACTTAGAGAATCAATAAGAATCACATCCATACATCACATACATCACATCCATACATAAGAAAGGAAACAGGAAAAAATGTGAAAACTATAGAGGAATTAGTATAATATCGTCGGTAGGTAGACTTTACGGGAAAATTATTAAGGAAAAACTAGAAACTGAAATAATAGGAAAAATTGGAGAAGACCAAGCAGGGTTCACAGTAGGAAAATCATGCCTAGATCATACGTACACATTAGAACAACTGATAGAGAAGAAAATGGCAAAAGGTAGACCGGTCCATCTGGCCTTTGTTGATCTAAAGAAAGCATATGACTCAATACCTAGAGTCAAATTATGGGAGACAATGAATGATCTCGGAATCCGACAAACACTAATAAAAGCAGTTAAAGCACTATACAAAGAAAACAAAGTAGCTATTAAATGTGGAAATAAAGCCTACAATCCATTTAAGACGACAAAAGGACTTCTACAAGGCTGTGCTACGTCCCCTACTCTGTTTAAAATATTCTTGGAAAAGGCACTCAAACCATGGAGGAGAAAGTGCGAAGGAATGGGCATACCAGTAAGAGACGAATACCTATACACCTTAAGTTTTGCCGACGATCAAGTAGTCATCGCACAAGATGAAGAAGATCTCAGCTTTATGCTCAGAAAACTAGAAGAAGAATATAAAAACAACGGAATGGAAATAAACTTATAGAAAACCGAATACCTAATAACAGAAAACAAGGATATGAGAAACCTAGAGATAGACGAGGGAAGACAAATAAATGGAACAGATAAATTCAAGTATTTAGGAACCATAATATCGAACCAGAGAACAACAGAAGAAGATATAAACAACAGACTGAGACAAACAAGAAACTGTATAAGACAACTAAACTCAGTGTTGTGGGATAAGAACATTACGATAAAGACAAAAAAGAGAATATATAATACCCTGACAAGAAGTATCCTGACATATGGGTCCGAAAACTGGACAATAAACAAGAGAAATAGAGGTAGAATAAGAGCAGTAGAAATGGAGTTCCTGAGGAGAAGCTGTAGACTTACAAAAAGAGACAGAATTGAAAACGCAGAGATTAAGCGGAGAATGGGAGTGCAATCAGACATAATCGACTATATAGAGGAGAAGAGACTATCCTGGTACGGCCACGTCAGAAGAGCGGACAAAGGACGCTGGGTAAACAAAATCACAGAATGGAGCCCGATTGGAAGAAGAAAGAGAGGAAGACCCCGAAGGTCATTCAGAGATGAAATCGACGAGGCTATGGAGAAAAGAATCCTGCGAGATGGAGACTGGAATGACAGGGAAAATTGGAGAAAACTGTTGAGTGAAGGAAGACAGTGAAAACTGTGGAAATCCTTAGTAGTAGTAGTAGAATCAATAAAGTCATTATGAGTATCCAGTGAGTTCGAGTTAATCAACCACATGCAGGGGGTAAACTACACCTAGAATTCCACTATATGGAACTCTTGATGGAAGCAATCTAGTAAAAACATTATATGATTATCCAACATTATTATACCTATTATTTTATAACCTTTTCTACTACTACCGAATAATAAAAGAACAGTAAAATTTTGTAAAATAAACATTTATTTTAAATTGTTTTAAGAAATTATTCGGTTGAATAAGTAATTGACAACCTTATTGAATTTTTATAATCTATTCAACAAGATACCTGAAATTATAAAAAACATTAATTTTCCTTAACCGGAGATATTGCAACTTTTATAAATTTGAATATATGAACTCATTTTTGAAATAGTAAAATGAAGAAATAAAAAAGGCCAAGGGTAAAAACGTGGGTTTTAACGGTTGTAGGACATTGTTTTTTTTATATTTAACAAAAATTTGTTAAACTTTTAATAATATAATTTGATAAAATAAGCATTTATTTTCAATTTGGTGCTTTCAGAATTTAGAATATTTTACGAATAAAATACTTAAAATTTTTATAGCCGAAAACATGTGACATTGTCGCTATTATCACGCAAAATTAATTTTTTGTTCATTTTTAGAAAAGGTATTAATAATTTTCAAAATAAGCAGCAAATTAACAAATAATAACTTAACAAAGTAAAAGGGAAAAATCTCACTGATTGGCTGTATACCATAGTTTAAGAAAACTTACAGAGAAGTAAAGACTTGTGTATGACGGTATATTTAAATAATAAATATTATATGATTATCCAACATTATTATACCTATTATTTTATAACCTTTTCTACTACTACCAAATAATAAGAGAACAGTAAAATTTTGTAAAATGAACATTTATTTTAAATTGTTTTAAGAAATTATTCGGTTGAATAAGTAATTGACCTTATTGAATTTTTATAATCTATTCAACAAGATACCTGAAATTATAAAAAACATTAATTTTTGCTTTATTAGAACCGGAGATATTGCAACTTTTATAAATTTGAATATATGAACTCATTTTTGAAATTGTAAAATGAAGAAATAAAAAAGGCTAAGGGTAAAAACTCGGGTTTTAACGGTTGTAGGACATTGTTTTTTTTTTAATATTTAACAAAAATTTGTTAAACTTTTAATAATATAATTTGATAAAATAAGCATTTATTTTCAATTTGGTGCTTTCAGAATTTAGAATATTTTACGAATAAAATACTTAAAATTTTTATAGCCGAAAACATGTGACATTGTCACTACTATCACGCAAAATTAATTTTTTTGTTCATTTTTAGAAAAGGTATTAATAATTTTCAAAATAAGCAGCAAATTAACAAATAATAACTTTACAAAGTCAAAGGGAAAAATCTCACTGATTGGCTGTATACCATAGTGTAAGAAAACTTACAGAGAAGTAAAGACTTGTGTATGACGGTATATTTAAATAAAATATTTAAAATTTATTTTAAAAATTGCACCATGTATACTCAAATGTTTTGAAATTGTGTGCTGTTAAAAAATTGTTAAATTTGTATTTTGAAAACTATTTCCAAGGAAGAAAATAAAATAAAAAAGTGATGCAGTATGTAATACTACACACTAGCGCGAAGCTTTATATATTTTTTTCTGTATTTTTAAAATTTAAACAATATCTAAAGCAGAAAGAAGTTTGATATTTAATTTCAATGCAGGGCTCCTGCCATCCGCATAATAGTAGAAAATCTCTCTAAAATAGAGATTTTAGTGAAATTCAAAAAGTTTACACGATATATAACGGACTTCACTAGTCGCTTAAATGTTTCAACTGTTGACTATGGCTATTTCATAGCGATACGTAGGTGACGTGGCACTACGTCCATGACGCTCGCTTTAGCATTTTAGCATAGAGAAAAAGTAATACAACCCCAGTATAGAATTCGATTCAAAATATTTTAAATGAAAATTTTGGTTTATTGGCACAAAATATAGTAGTAAACGGTAACAATGTTTTTTTAGTGGTTCGCAAAATAAAAAATAATCTATTTCAGAAAAAGAAATTTAATTACTACTTTTTGCATCTTATTAGATAAAAAAATTTCTAAATATTTTTATGTTCGAAATAACTTTTCTATTTTACTATTTTACTATTTTAAAATATGTACACTTTTAGAATCTTTGTTAATCTATATTCAGTTAATCGAACTGGTTTTTAGGTAGTAGCTGTGGTACAGATGATAGTGAATCCTATAATACTGAATCAGAGTTTCAACAGACATCCTTAAATGGTAAGCAAACATTTTTAGTAATTTTATTTACTTTTAGCGTAGTTTATAAATATTGATAATACTTAACTTTATTGAATGCTGATCCAATTTTAATTGAGATTTTTGGCTTATAAACAAGCTATATCTACTGCAGCATCGCTGACGTAACATAAATTATCTAAAATGGGCCACATACTATGCAATTGGTTGTACTTCGATCGTATGATAAGTTGCACGATAAAGATTCCTTCCAGGAATTTATTTATGTTGTAACTTAAACATCCTAATATATAAAATTAAATAATGTAACCCAAATTTTATTTAACAACATTTAAAGAGTTTTTACCCATGTATTTAGTGGCTTAAAATATGTACATCCAGATAGCACTGACGATGGAATATTAATTCCGAAAACGTTCTCTGATGTAGCCCGATAGGGTATTTTAATATGTATATACCTTTTATGAAGGAATTTTTAAATAAATTTTTTGTGATACATGGTATACAGCCAGCTACAGGAATTTAGTTTCCTTGTAGATCTTTTAAAAACATTTTTGGTATCATGACGGTGTCAAATGATCATGACACACAGAAGTGTATGATTCGCACCGTCTGTGTGTCATATTTATTTAAAAAATCTACAGCTATTGATGTAGCTGTAGGCACTTTAATCCCTAACGTATTGATCTTTTTATTGTTGCTAACAATTATTAATCATAATGTTATCATATTCATTTAACACATTGTTAACTAGTGTCACATTAAGACAGACACTTTAAGTTACATTGACTGCTTTTTAATCTGATACTGGATGGAATAATCAGATAAAGCAACGATAAATAAGAAAAAACTAAAAAGAATAAATGAACAGTAAAATAAAAAAAGCAAAAAATTGTGCTTGTAATAAATAAGGAAAATAGAAAATACATGATAATGAGAGAAATAGATAAAGAAAAAAATTTCAGATTAGAGGCAGTGGAAGAAAACACATGTATATCCAAAAGAGTTTCAGAATTTCTTTACCAGGGTGTAAAATTAGATGAAAAGAGACATGAGGAAGGGAAGAAAAAGGCTAAAATAGCAAAAGGAAACAAAAACAATAAAGCATTGCGATCATTAATGAAATCTATATATATATATATATATATATATATATATATATATATATATATATATATATATATATATATATATATATAAAAGTAGTCCAAAATTTTTGACTAGTTTGGAAAAAATATATGTAAATACTCTTTTCTTTTGGGTGTGGTAGTCAATAAAAACAGAGCTTTGCTAAGGCGTACTATTTATTCTGAATCCAAGCTTTCGGTGGTTTTTTGCCACCTTTATCAAGGTCTACAAAGAAAATTACTATGTTTTAAACAGTTTGAATGGTGCCAAAAAAAAGGCTATAAAAAGTATAAAAAAAAAAACTTACCCGAATGTAAGATTCGTGGCAGAAACAACAACGTTAAATAACATGATATACTGAAGTTGCAATTACACTTTAAAAATTACTGTTAAAAAAACACTTTAAAATTTCTAAATACGTTAAAAGTTAAAAACAAAATTAAGGACGACATGTTAAAACAGTCGTCGCTGCAGGCTTGATTTCAGTCACATTTCACGAGCAGAAAGAGAACGTGGGTGGACAATTATTGTTTAAATAGTTAGGAGAAAATACAAAAAACAACTTTGAAATTAACGTCTCACAAGATACTGTTTATGAATTTTGAGTACTACCAACTGTATTACCAACTTAAAAATAAGCGGGAAGTTCAAAATGTTATTCATGACATAAGCAATCGAAAGAAAATAGTATTTAGTAAATAGGTTTAGAAAAAATAATAACTCAAACAAAACAAATCTAAATTAGTAACTGAAGTTTGATCACAAGTATTCAATTAATACTGAAATATTTAACAAAAGAAAAGAACACAGAAAACTCTGAGATGCAAAATAGCTCAGTCAAAAGTCAATATAAAATTGTAAATTTTGCTAAGATTCTGGATCTCAGATCTCTTATTAAGATTGTTATTATCACTCTTGCTGATATGTACCATCTCTAAGAAAGTTCTCTTAAATTTATTTTTCTCTCTGGCTAATATTTTTACATTGTTGAAATCTATCTTATGGTCTAGATCGATAGTATGCTCTGCCAAAGCACAAGTAGGTTTGTTTAATCTACAATCACTCTTATGAGAAATAATACGGCTAGACAGATTCATTATTTCTCATAAGAGTGATTGTAGATTAAACAAACCTACTTGTGCTTTGGCAGAGCATACTATCGATCTAGACCATAAGATAGATTTCAACAATGTAAAAATATTAGCCAGAGAGAAAAATAAATTTAAGAGAACTTTCTTAGAGATGGTACATATCAGCAAGAGTGATAATAACAATCTTAATAAGAGATCTGAGATCCAGAATCTTAGCAAAATTTACAATTTTATATTGACTTTTGACTGAGCTATTTTGCATCTCAGAGTTTTCTGTGTTCTTTTCTTTTGTTAAATATTTCAGTATTAATTGAATACTTGTGATCAAACTTCAGTTACTAATTTAGATTTGTTTTGTTTGAGTTATTATTTTTTCTAAACCTATTTACTAAATACTATTTTCTTTCGATTGCTTATGTCATGAATAACATTTTGAACTTCCCGCTTATTTTTAAGTTGGTAATACAGTTGGTAGTACTCAAAATTCATAAACAGTATCTTGTGAGACGTTAATTTCAAAGTTGTTTTTTGTATTTTCTCCTAACTATTTAAACAATAATTGTCCACCCACGTTCTCTTTCTGCTCGTGAAATGTGACTGAAATCAAGCCTGTAGCGACGACTGTTTTAACATGTCGTCCTTAATTTTGTTTTTAACTTTTAACGTATTTAGAAATTTTAAAGTGTTTTTTTAACAGTAATTTTTAAAGTGTAATTGCAACTTCAGTATATCATGTTATTTAACGTTGTTGTTTCTGCCACGAATCTTACATTCGGGTAAGTTTTTTATACTTTTTATAGCCTTTTTTTTGGCACCATTCAAACTGTTTAAAACATAGTAATTTTCTTTGTAGACCTTGATAAAGGTGGCAAAAAACCACCGAAAGCTTATATTCAGAATAAATAGTACGCCTTAGCAAAGCTCTGTTTTTATTGGCTACCACACCCAAAAGAAGAGAGTATTTACATATATATATATATATATATATATTCAGAGATTCTACAGTATTCACTGCCTCGCTCAACCGTTTCCATCTCTCTCTGTTGTCCTATTCGCTATCGTTTATTCCTCTCCTACTCATGACGTTGTCTTCTTCGTTCCTCCAGGATTTTCGGGGTCGTCCTGTTTTCCTCCTTCCTATGGGGCTCCATTCGGTTATTCTCTTTATCCATCTGCTGTCGTTAGTTCTTCTTACATGTCCATACCACTTTAGTCTTTTTTGTTCTATATATGTTAGTATGTCTGTTTCTATTGATGTTCTCTGCTTTATTTCGTCATTACCTCTCCTATCCATTCTTGTTACTCTGCAGCATCTTCGCAGGCATTCCATCTCTGTTGCTACTGTCTTACTGCTGTTTTTCTTGTTTATTATTAAATTTTCAGCCCCATATGTCATAATACTTCGCAATAATGTTTTTGTCTTCAAATTTAGTTAAGTTGTCGGATTGCTGTTCTTGTTTGTCCTAATCTTTGTGTAATTTCGTAAACGTAATTTAATTAAAATAGTGAAAGTAGCATTGATAAATAAATTAGATTTCGGCAAAGTGACAAAAAGATAAGAAATATTTATCGGTTGGTTTTTAAAATCATTAGCCAGATAATTAAGTAAACCATACAACAGGATATCGTAAGTAAGCAGAATTTTAGTTTTAATAGTAATAATAGTAGCTTTGATACAAACAATATAAACATATAGTCAGGGCCGGCTTCTGAGTTTTAGGAATAAAAGTGTTGGAGTATTGGACGCAGCCAGCGCGGGTGTGGGCGGAAATTTGAATTGAGTAGAGTTTTCGCACAACTGCACCCGTGACGCAGTGACTAATAACCCTAGCACAGAAAATTACTATAAATAAAGAACAATGAATTCAGATGAGGAGTTAACTGATAAGGAAAAAGGAGGAGAGAAGATGATGAATATTACTCCAGGAGATTAAAAAAAAAACACCGAGAACCCCACAAAAAAGAGAAGAAGAAAACACAAGTGGAATCGACCAAATAATGAAAATGATGAAAGAATTAGCAATGGATGTAAAAGACAATAAAAAAAGAACAATATAGATCACGAGACGAAATTACGCAACTAAAGAGGGAAATTACAGAACTAAAAGATCAACAAAGCGACTACAAAGATGAAATAAGAAAGATGCGAGAAACAAACGAAAAAGCTATTAAACAAATAGGCCAATTAGAGAAAGAAATTACTGCAGCAAACGAAAAAATAGAGAAACTGGAGAGAGAAAAAAAGAGGAAAAATGTAGTAATACAAGGACTAAACATTGACACAAATGATCAAAAACTATTGCGAGAGGCCGTAGAGAACTTTCTAGAAAAAGAACTACAAGTGTCAGTAGATGTAAATGGAGCGAGAAAAATAGGAGAAAATACTACCTTAGTAGAACTTAACAGCGTGAAGAACAAAATTGAAGTAATGAAAAATAAAAATAAACTAAAAAACAAAACAGACGAGCGAATCTACATAAATGATGATATGTCAAAGGAGGAAAGAATTATCCAGAAAGAAAATAGAAGTAAGGCTATGGCAGAGAGATATAATGGAAAAAATGTAAAAATAGGATTCCAGAAGCTAATCATAGATGGAGAAATATGGACATGGGATAACAGCCAACGACAATTAGTAAAAGATAAAAATGTAAAACCAAAAAACTAACAGCAAAATTTAAACAGGCTAAAATAACGAAGACAACTTGGCAAGATAAAGGTACAAGAGATGAACAAAATGTAAAGATCGTTACTGGAAACAAAGTAATAAACGAATGCATATTAGTAGGGACATGGAATGTAAGAAGAACGTACGAGGAAGGAAAACTAAAACACATAATCGACGAATGCAAACAATACAAGTTCCAAATAGTAGCACTACAAGAAACAAAACAATTAGGGCAAAACTCAATGGAAATAAACGACTATTTATTTTTCAACAGCGGGGGAGAAAATAGAATGTTAGGCACAGGCTTTGTGGTAAATAAAAAGCTGAAAGATCTAATCGTTGACTTCAAACCAATTTCAGAGAGAATATGTGTATTAAGAATAAGAGGAAAATACCAAAAAATAACATTTATAAATATACATGCACCGACTGAAGACAAAAGTATAGAAATAAAAGAAGACTTTTATAATCAAATAGATACTCGAAAATATCCCCAAATACGATGTAAAAATAGTGCTAGGTGATAGTAATGCAAAAATAGGAAAAGAAGAAATATATGTACCCACCATAGGAAAATACAGCTTGCATGAAACAACGAACGAAAATGGTCACTTCCTAATTGATTTCGCGAAAGAAAGAAATATGATCATTATGAGCACATACTTCCAACACAAAAGAATACACCAAGGAACGTGGAGATCACCGAATGGGAAAACCATAAACCAAAATGATCATGTGCTTGTCGAAAAAGATATGCAAAAATGTATAAAGAACATAAGAACATACAGAGGTCCAGATGCAGATTCAGATCACTTTATAGTTGGAATACAAATGAAACAACTTATTCCAGTGCTTAGAAACCAGGGGAAGAAAAAGTATAAAGTAACTAAACCTGTGAGACTACTGACAGAGGAGGAACAAAATAAATATGAAAGAATAGTCAGTAGAGGATTAGATAATATTGCAGACAATGGGGATATTGAACAAACATGGATGCAAATAAAAGTATGTATGACCAAAGCAGCTCAGGCCAGTAATAGAAATATAAAACACGAATACAAAGAATGGTTCGACGATGAATGTAACATGGAACTAGATGAACGAAATAAATTAAGAATGAAAATGATGCAAGAAAAAACAACAGAGATGGAGAGAAAATACAATGAACAAAGGAAAAGAGCCAAAAGAATAATAAGATCTAAGAAAAGAAAATACAATGAAGATAAATTAAAATGTATAGAACAGAGCTATAAAAATAGAGAAATTAGAAACTTATATCAAGTGGTGAAAAATGAGAAAAAGGGGTACCAAGGAAAACCTGTACACTACAAAAACAAAAATAGAAGAAATTTAGTAAGTGACGAAGAAATATTGAGCAGATGGAAAGAATACTTTGAAGAACTTTTAAATGAAATTCCCACAACAGAATATGAAGAGGAAGAAGAAGTGAAGGAAAATGTCGATTAAGAACGAATAGAGGAAAGACCGCCTAACGAAAAAGAAATAAAAGAAATAATAGAGAAACTAAAGAATAATAAGAGCCCAGGAAGAGATGAAGTAACAGCTGAAATGTTTAAATATGGAGGACCAGTACTAATTAAGCATTTGGAAAAGTTGCTAAAAGACATATGGGAACAAGAAAAATTACCGAAGGAATGGGCCGAAGCGACACTGTGCCCTTTTCACAAAAAAGGCGACAAAAGTTTATGCCACAATTACAGGGGAATAGCCCTACTAAATGTTGCATATAAAATACTTGCAGTATATATAAAAGATAAGCTATCTTAAAATATAGATAATGACATAGGGGAATATCAATGTGGATTCAGAAGAGGGCGCAGAACAGTGGATCAAATTTTCCTACTGCGCGAAATACAAGCAGAAAGCTACGAATATGGGAAACCTACAATGGCCCTATTCATCGACTTTAAACAAGCGTTGGATAGGATAAAGCGCAAAGAAATATACAAAGCACTACGTGAAATGGGAATTAGTGAAAAACTCATAAGAATGGTAAAAGTGACACTCCGAAAAACAGAGAATAGGGTTAAAATAAATGGCGAAGAAACAGATAAGTTTGAGGTCAGTGAGGGGGTGCGACAAGGAGACCCACTGTCATCGCTGTTGTTCAGTATCGTCCTCGAAGTTACCATCAGAGAAGCTGGAATCAACAGGTCAGGACTTATATATCAAAGAAAACACCAATGCTTAGCATTCGCTGACGACATTGTACTGATAGCCAGAAGTAAGCAAGAATTAAAAGAAATAATAAAAAGATTAGAAATGAAAGCGAGAAAGAAAGGGATGTACATAAATGAAGAAAAGACCAAATATATGGAATGGACAGAAAGAGATTACCTACAAGAACAATATCTGACAGTAATAACAGAGGAAAAAACATATAAATTCGAAGAAGTAGAAATATTCCAGTATTTAGGAGCGACATTCACGAGAAGACCAAATATGAAGGAAGAAATCCAAGCGAGAATTATGGCCGGTAACCGTTGTATTTTTGTACTAAACAATTTATTAAGAAGCAAAAACATATCTAGAAGGGCTAAGATAAGAATATATAAGACAGTAATAAGACCTATTGTATTATATGCCAGTGAAACATGGACAAAGAACAAATCCGAGCAAGTCTTGCTGCAAGTCTGGGAAAGAAAAGTCCTCAGGAAAATATTTGGAGGTAAATTATGGAATGGTATATGGATAAACATAAATATTATACAAGTCTACGCCCCTACAGCAGACAAGCCAGAAGAAGAACTAGAGCGATTTTATCAACAGCTAGACGAAGCCTTAAAGGTGACTAAGAATCACGAAATTAACATCGTATTAGGAGACTTCAACGCAAAAGTTGGGGAAGGAGCTGTAGATCACGTAGTTGGAAAATATGGTCTTGGTCAGAGAAACGACAGAGGGGACAGATTGATACAGTACTGTCAAGACAAAGATCTAGTCATAACGAATACTTGGTATAAGTTACCACCCAGGAGGCTTTACACATGGAAGTCGCCTTTAGACGGACATCAGGGCATTATAAGGAACCAAATAGATTATGTGACAATTAATAGAAGGTACAGGAATGCTATTACTAAGGTATCTGCATTACCTGGAGCAGACATAGGATCCGACCACAATCCCTTAGTAGCAAATATCAAACTGAGGCTCGCTACAGCTAAAAGAAAACACCAGAAGGCATCAGTAAACATTAGAAAACTCAAAAACAATGAAACAAATGAAGCGTACACAGAGGAAATAAACAATAGGTTCTCTAATATGGCAACTGAGAATGATGTTGAAAAGTCATGGACCACCATAAAAGAATCATTTGATGAGCTGAACAACACTTTTCTACTCGAGAGTAAAACAACTACCAAGAATGAGTGGATGACAGAAGAAATATTAGAGATGATGGAACAACGCAGGCAGTGTAAGATCAGGCAGGACGAAGTAGGGTACCGAAATATACACAGTCAAATTCGTAAAGAAATTATAGCGGCGAAGGAGATCTGGATGACTACACTTTGCGCCGAGGCTGAAAGCCTATATAAACTCGGCGACAGCTTCAATCTTCACAAGAAAATTAAGGAAATTGCTGGTGTCTTCAAGAAAAAACAAGTCACTGGTATACATAATGACCAAAATGAATTAATAACGGACCCTAGCGATATACTTAATACTTGGAAAATGTACACAGCCAATTTGTTCAATGATGACAGAACACAAAAACCACCACAACTGGGAGACCATTTGTATGGCCCAAGTATTTTGAAAGCTGAAATTGTACACGCTATCAAACTATTAAAAAGTAACAAAACCCCAGGACCAGATGATATGTACGCAGAAACAATCAAGTTACTTAATGAAGAAAACCTAGACATTATTGTCAAGCTCTTTAACGACATCTACGATACGGGCCAGATTCCAAAAGATTGGCTTCGATCTACATTTATCGCCCTACCAAAAACACCACGTGCGAACTTCTGCAAAGACCACCGACTAATAAGCCTAATGAGTCACTTTTTGAAACTTTTCCTGAGAATACTTCACACTAGATTGTTTAAGAAATGTGAAGAGGTCAGTGGATGGAGTCAGTTTGGTTTCAAAAATGGATTTGGCACGAGAGAAGCGATCTTTAGTATGCAAACATTGATACAGAATTGTTTAGATCAAAGAAAGGATGTTTTTATCTGTTTCATCGATTACGAGAAAGCATTCGATAATGTAAAACATGAATTGATGATAAAATACCTACAAGAGTTGAGATTGGATGCAAAGGATATAAGAATCATTGCCAATCTGTATTGGAATCAGACAGCAACAGTACGTCTTCAAAATTCCAACGAAACAGAAGATTTCTCCATTAAAAAAGGAGTAAGGCAAGGTTGTATACTGTCTCCAATGCTGTTTAATTTATACGTAGAAAAAGCCTTCGCAGAAGCAGTGGAAGACTCTAATAAGGGTATTAAAGTTAACGGCATATTTATTAATAACATCAGGTATGCCGATGATACAGCCATAGTGGCAGATAACATCGAAGATCTTCAATGTCTTTTGAATGATCTAACTCTTGCAAGTGAAGCTCGGGGTTTGAAAATAAATATCAAGAAGACAAAATCAATGATTATAAGTAGAAATGATTACCCCAACGCAAAGATATATGTCTCTGGAGAAGAAATCGAACAAGTCAGGCAATTCAAATACTTGGGATGTTTGCTGAATGAGGGTTGGGACCCCGAGAATGAAATAAAGAGCAGAGTTGAACAAGCCAGAAATGCTTTTTTGAGGCTTCGTAAGTTTCTGACTGATCGCAAATTGGACTTCAACCTCCGATAAAAGATGCTTAAGTGTTACGTGTGGCCTGTTCTCCTGTACGGAATGGAAGCATGGACGTTAAAGGCCAGTTCCATTAACAAACTTGAAGTGTTCGAAATGTGGTGCCTGCGTCGAATGCTCAGAATATCATGGACGGACAGGGTCAGAAATGAGGAAGTACTCAGAAGAGCGGGCTTACAGGATAGGGAACTTTTTAATTATGTAAAAAGTAAGAAGACTGCATACTTGGGGCACATTATACGAGGAGAACGATACACTTTTCAGCAACTGATACTCGAGGGGAAAATAGAGGGTAGGAGAGGTCTCGGACGTAAAAAAATGTCATGGCTGCGCAATATTCGACAATGGACAGGAATCCACAGCTATGAAATGCTTCGCAATGCTGCTAAAAACAGAATTATTTAACATCTCACCTGACAAGACGATGTACGGTGGACGCCTACGCAGAAATGCATGGCACCTTAAGAAGAAGAATATGGATAAAAAGACCAAAAATATGGAATTAGAGGAGATGTATGGAGAGCCGAATATCGTAGGGATCATAAAGTCACAAAGACTGAGATGGTTGGGACACATCCAAGGATGGAAAACACGAGACTGCCAAAAAGAATGCTAATGGGAGGAATAGGAGGGAAAAGGAAAAATGGCAGACCGAAAACCAGGTGGAAGAAGGATGTTGAAAAAGACATAGAAAAACTTAAAATACCAAACTGGAAAAATAAAGCAACAAACAGAAAAGAATGGAAATGAATAGTAACCCAAGCCATGGGCCTTCTAGGCCTGCAGAGCTAAATTATATATATATATATATATATATATATATATATATATATATATATATATATATATATATATATATAATATATATATATATATATATATATATATATATATATACCCATGTATTTGGTGGCTTAAAATATGTACATCCAGATAGCACTGACGATGGAATATTAATTCCGAAAACGTTCTCTGATGTAGCCCGATAGGGTATTTTAATATATACCTTTTATAAAGGAATTTTTAAATAAATTTTTTGTGATACATGGTATACAGCCAGCTACAGGAATTTAGTTTCCTTGTAGATCTTTTAAAAACATTTTTGGTATCATGACGGTGTCAAATGATCATGACACACAGAAGTGTATGATTCGCACCGTCTGTGTGTCATATTTATTTAAAAAATCTACAGCTATTGATGTAGCTGTAGGCACTGCAATCCCTAACGTATTGATCTTTTTATTGTTGCTAACAATTATTAATCATAATGTTATTATATTCATTTAACACATTGTTAACTAGTGTCACATTAAGACAGACACTTTAAGTTACATTGACTGCTTTTTAATCTGATACTGGATGGAATAATCAGATAAAGCAACGATAAATAAGAAAAAACTAAAAAGAATAAATGGACAGTAAAATAAAAAAAGCAAAAAATTGTGCTTCTAATAAATAAGGAAAATAGAAAATACATGATAATGAGAGAAATAGATAAAGAAAAAAGTTTCAGAATTTCCTTACCAGGGTGTAAAATTAGATGAAAAGAGACATGAGGAAGGGAATAAAAAGGCTAAAATAGCAAAAGGAAACAAAAACAATAAAGCATTGCGATCATTAATGAAATCCATATATATATATATATATATATATATATATATATATATATATATATATATATATATACATATATATATATATATATATATATATATATATATATATATATATATATATATATATATATATATTCAGGGATTCTACAGTATTCACTGCCTCGCTCAACCGTTTCCATCTCTCTCTGTTGTCCTATTCGCTATCGTTTATTCCTCTCCTACTCATGACGTTGTCTTCTTCGTTCCTCCAGGATTTTCGGGGTCGTCCTGTTTTCCTCCTTCCTATGGGGCTCCATTCGGTTATTCTCTTTATCCATCTGCTGTCGTTAGTTCTTCTTACATGTCCATACCACTTTAGTCTTTTTTGTTCTATATATGTTAGTATGTCTGTTTCTATTGATGTTCTCTGCTTTATTTCGTCATTACCTCTCCTATCCATTCTTGTTACTCTGCAGCATCTTCGCAGGCATTCCATCTCTGTTGCTACTGTCTTACTGCTGTTTTTCTTGTTTATTATTAAATTTTCAGCCCCATATGTCATAATACTTCGCAATAATGTTTTTGTCTTCAAATTTAGTTAAGTTGTCGGATTGCTGTTCTTGTTTGTCCTAATCTTTGTGTAATTTCTTCCTCTGTTGTTGTCTTTTTCGTGATTATAAAGCCCAAGTAGTTGAATTTATCCTTTCCGTTGATTGTTACGTTGTCATCAATCTGTAGATCTTCTATGTCTTCTTCACTTGTAGATAGGTACTCTGTTTTCGCGAGGTTAATATCTAGGCCAACCTTGGTCGTCTTGGTCTTGTGCAATCACTACTTGATCGTCTGCAAAGCTTAACGTATATAGGTATTCGTTCCGTACCGGTACTTCCATGCCTTCGCATTTTTTTTCCATGTAGTCAAAGCTTTCTCTAAGTATATTTTGAATGGGATTGGAGATGTGAAACAACCCTGCAGGAGTCCTTTTGTTGTGGTGAAGTCTCCTATAATGATTCTTGTTCCCATTTAAATGGACACTTTATTTTCTTTATACAGAGCTTTTGTAGCTTCTATGAGTTCCGTCTGTATTTTTAATTTGTACATTGCCTCCCATAGTTCTGACCTTGGTACAGAGTCATACGCCTTTCTCAGGTTCACATTTGCCAAATTTGTATCTCTATTTTTTGCTTTTTTTCCAACAGTTGTTTTTTTTTCTTAAGACATATTTGGATACACTGGAACACACTGGATCCAAATATGTCTTAAGAATAAAAACATTGGAATCAACAACATAGTTATTAGGACTACAGCTTAATTAAGCATGCGAAACATGAGTGCTTAAAAAACCAGAAATTGACCTCTTAGAAAGATTGGGGAGGAAAATACAAAGAGCAATATATAGAGGTGTGAAAATCGATGGCCAATGGAGAAGAAGTAATAATAAATAACTTAAAGAACTACATAATAAACCAAAAATAACGAACCACGATAATCAAAGCACTAGAGAGAAAATAACAGATTTAGTACAATGAGAAAGGAAAGAATGCCGAGTATGGTGCTATCACGAAAGCCAATTCAAAAAAGAAGAAAAGGTGGACCAAGAAAGAGATGGAAGGACAGCGTATATGAAAACTTAAAAAAAGGAGAACAGTAGGCGGTACTGTAGACTAGCGCGGAGCATCATACTATGTTTTCTGTATGTTTAAAATTTAAATATTATATTTAAAATTAAATAAAGTAATTTTATTATTTATTTATTTTTTATATTTTAAAAAATTCAATAAATTATTGTGAGATTATTATAAAACCTGTGAGAATTCAGATCCAATAATAATAATAAAATATAAATAGATATCATTTAATAATAAATTTAATTACTATTATATAAACTAAATAATATGTTTAAAAATATTAATTGTATTTATAATTATATTTTTTTATTATATGAAATTATTTTAAAATGAGAGTGTTGTAATTAATCGGAAATTAATCAGATCACATTTATGACTTTTATTAAATTTTGACAATCATATTGAATCGAATCTTTTAGTGACAGATATTCTATATTTTTTACTGGTAATTTAATGTCTATATTTTTTTAGTTATTTCTCATGCAGTTTTTAATTGAAACCTGCTTAGAGTAAATATATTATGACTAGAAATGAATTGATGGAGAGTAGTAAATCGATGTCAAGAAGCGCTATTCTATGAATAGCGCTTGAAGCTGTTGTGACGACCCGTGACGACGTCATCTTGTGCCACTAGTTCCGTGACGCTCGCTTCAGCATTTTAGTGTAGAGAAAAAAGTAAAGTAGTGCCAGTATAGAAGCTTCGCTTCCAAACTAATACGGAGAATTGGAGAGAAAAAGCATTTGAGAGAAATCAATGAAAGAAAGTGGTTAAGAAATGTGTGGAAAGACTATGAGAAATATTACATGTATTTTATATAAATAAATGTGAATAGTAATTGTAATGAAAAACTAAACTTTTCAGCCGTAGGCGTTCAAGGCCTGTTAACCTTTATAAATAAATAAGTATAGTTTTTACTTTTAATCATAACTATATAAATATGTTTGTTATCTTGAACATGTAAAAAATTGCTTTCTCAAAGAAAACGTATCAAACAGCAAACTACAAACTTTGTTGAAAATAATGAATTTTCAGGTGCACAACGAAATTGTGGAAAAGTCATAGTAGGCGAGGAAAATATTTACGTCGCATGTATGTTATCGTCTAGCACACTGGCGGTTAAGTAGAAGGCAGTAATATGGAAGCACGCTGTGCTCAGAGATCAAGCTGTCAGTAGTTCTTTTAGAAAGACGAAACATCCATTTAGTTTTGTATAGGTTGTCGCGGGTCGTTTCTCCACGGGATGCACCCTCTTTATAACGACGTCACATTTTATGCCGTATCTGTTGCTTTTTACCGTACTTGACTACTTGCTGTATATTATATCAAACTTATATACTTACCAACCAAAACATTTTATTAATTTAAAATAAAGCAAAGTTAAACCATAGAATTTATTTTTGTACGAAATTATGAACAATTTTTAAAAATATATTTTTTATTTATTTATCAGCATTTTAACACATTGATCGCCATATGAGGCAAGTATACCACGCATGAATGTAACTCTACAGGCCGCGTCGCACACATAATTATGTCTCGTGCATATTTTGTTTTACAATGAATTTATACAACGAAATACTATTTTAATCTTCTTTTTCTTCCTCTTTATAAGCAATTTTGCTTGTTCATTGGCGGATTAATACTTCTATAAAAGGTTGTCACTCTATCTTTTTCCGCGGTCTTCCGATACTTCTTCTGTCGATTGGTGACGTATCTCTTGCTATGTTGACGACACGGATCTCCTCCATTCTGCTTATGTGGTTATTCCATTCTTTTTTTCTATTTTGTGTCCATTCATTTATACACTGTTCGTTACATTTTCTTTTAATGTCTTCACTTCTCTTTCGATCTCTCCGTTTCTTTTCTCCGGTTTCCAGTAGTCTTTGTATTGTGGCTGTGTCGGGTCTTGTTTCTGAGGCATATGTCATTATTGGTCTTACACTGGCTTTATAAATTCTTGACTTTATTTGAAAAATAAACAGAATAAATTTGAAAGTGATGCAGTATTTTCTTTTTACCTTGTAAATTCACCTTGTATCTTTTTGAGTTTTAAAATTTTAGACTAAACAGAATTCAAGAGTGTGTATATATCGCTAATTTCTGCTTGCAAAATGTTTTAATTACCATCTCGCTCTGCATTTCGATTTTTTTCTGTTCCACCTATAGATATTTTAAAATAAATGCTGTGTTCTTAAACCAGCGATAACAGACCGCCGCGCCGATCTCCGCAGGAGAATAAACAAAAATCTACTTAGGGGATTTCCATTTATTAGCATAAAGATTAAATTTTTTAGATCGCGCCACTTCTGGTCTGGAATCCGAAGAAACAGGCGGTTTTGGAGGTCGCGTCATTTTTATTTTGACTGGAATGACAGTGAATAGAATTATCAGAAATTTCTAATAATAACATATAAATAAGTATGGAGTAAAGTAGTCGCTACATGCCCAAAACGGGTCTTGGACCCTCCAAACTATGCCTCCAACCTTGCCGATCCTGTGCCGATCTCCTCCAGGTTCTCACGTCTAGCAAATTTTGCACGTTCGCTGCGACTTCATTTTGCCATCTTTTCCTTGGCCTTCCTTTTTCTTTGGAATCTTTCGCTCTTCATTCTCACTACGTTACTAGCTCATCGAAGTCTCTGAAGTTTAACGAATTCTGAGATCGGTGCCTCTTTTAACAGTTGGTAGAGTTCATGGTTGTACCTGGATCTCCATACACTGTTTTTATTAATAGGTCCTAATATCTTCCTTAAAACTTTTCTTTCGAAGATTTTCAGCTTTCCTTTTGTGTCCTCTGTTATCACTTACGTCTCGCATCCATAATATACTGTTGGTCTTATCATATTTTTGTAGACCCTAATTTTCGTTTTCCTTGTGTGTTTTTGGAGATCGGTGCCTCTTTTAACAGTTGGTAGAGTTCATGGTTGTACCTGGATCTCCATACACTGTTTTTATTAATAGGTCCTAATATCTTCCTTAAAACTTTTCTTTCGAAGATTTTCAGCTTTCCTTTTGTGTCTTCTGTTATCACTTATGTCTCGCATCCATAATATACTGTTGGTCTTATCATATTTTTGTAGACCCTAATTTTCGTTTTCCTTGTGTGTTTTTGGAGCATAACACTTGAGCGAGTAAAGTAAAGCTTTGTTTCCCTTTACTATTCTTCTTTGAATTTCTGGATCTTCTATTCCATCCGTGTTTAATGCAACTCCCAAATATGTGAAACTTTCTACAGTTTCAGTACGTCCTCTAATTCAACTATCTGTCTGTCTGTTTCCCCTCACTTTTGCCTGAGTTTGCTTTTTTGTCTTTTGAATATTTATTTTTAGACCGGTCCTTTTTCTTCTGTTTTATTTGTGAATATATCTCTCTGCCACCTCTTCTATTCTGCGAGATATAATGCTGATATCATCATAGGCATAAGCAGCAATCTGTATTGATTTATTAATTAGGAGATTTCCTCTTCCTATATTCAGTTGTCTTATCACATATTCGAGAGTCAGGTTGAATAGTGTTGGTACCAGCCCATCTCCTTGCTTTAATCCTTTTACTATTGAAAAGTTTGTAGTGAGTTTCTCAAAATATGTACAATATATATCTCAGAGTTCAAAATGTTCTCATTTTGTATTCTGACAGTTACTGTTGACGAGTCAGTTGTTGCTTTAACTAGTCGGATGTATTTTTGAGAGACGTTAAAGCTATGCAATATTTGATATAACTTCTTCTCCTACTTCTCTTTCTTTTTATGTAGACATGACTCTGTCTGTTTTTTCAATGTGCCTCTGTCTTCCTATTGGAGAACCGTCTCTTGCTGCCTTTCGGCAGCTTCGGCTTATACGATCATTCCATCTACTCTAATCTACTTACTTCTTCTCTTCTACTCCTTAGCCAGTTCTTGATGTTCTCCACTTTGCAGCTACGTCGTATATCTGTACTTGTTTATCTGCTCTGTCCCTGTGGCGTACAAAACCGAATCTATATAAAAAAATTACAAATTGTACCAAATATAAATCAGACGTACACCCGGAAAGAAAAGTACTATACGGTGACAGTCTGGGAATGGCTCGCGGCTAGACAAAACAGTGGAGATGGTCGTGCGGTCCACAAAACAAAAAAATCCGAAGTTATATCAGGGGCGCCAGGTAAATTGGCCCACAGCCTTCCCTACGTTGCTATTCAATAAACCACCAACTTACCAATAGGTTTACTACTAAAATACTAAGTAACAGTATACAACCTGAATAAATAAAAAAATAAATGAAATTGTCAGATTAGAATTTAGTCAATTTTAATAAATAGATTCCCAAGATAGTTGAAAATAAATACATACATATTACATATTACAATATTATTTAACTTTACCATAGGCTTAATAAAAAAATAATATAAAAATGCGGCTTCTGCTTGCCTAACAAAAATTCATAAGTTATTTCTACTTAACAGAACAAAATGAAAGGTAAGACGTGTCAAAAGTACCGGACGCTAAGGGGTGTGCGGTTCAATACCAACCAAAAAAAAATAATTAACGCAAATAGGACACCACGTGAGCTCAAGTGCGTGCGCAGAAAATAATATAAAAAAAATAAATCTCAAATATATAACCCCCCCTTAGACGCAGTTTACAAAATTAAAATAGGTATGTGTAAATATTGAATTAATAAAATAAACCGCAAATTATCTTTAAAAAAAATCTGTAAAGTATTTGTAAATATGAAAATAAAAACTAACAGCAAATAATCTTTAAAAAAAAACTATTGTATTCCGCAAACCAAATTAGACGGTGCTTAAATCTTCCGTTGAAAATTAATTATCGATCCATACCTCGAATATTCATATACTTCACCGCGTGGAATTCCAGTTATAGTTCAGCGTGTCTTCAATCCAAAATCCCATACGATTGCCGATGTACATAGACTTGTGTGACAATGTTGAAAAGTTGAAAATTACAGCCAGATGGAAAAATACGAAGAAGAAGAAGCAGAAAAAAACAAACAAACCAACCAACCAACCCTGAAGCAAGAAAACATTAATTACCATCTGTGTCTAAAATAATTATTTGGAAATAAATATATTGATTTTAACACTTTGTTTATCTGCCTTTTGGCGATAATGGAGCAATACAAAAAAAAACTTGTCTCCGAACTTGAATGTATGAAAACTGATAAAAATGTGAATAGCTTTTTAGAGATGGGATAAAAAAATAACTACAACTTTTTAATTAATTAAAAACGAAATGTTCTAACACTCACCCTTCTTAGCCAGATTAGGGGTTTGAAATATCCCAAATTGGACCGAAGCGTAGCCGGCTATTTGGACTCGTGATTAAGGCTAATTTCTTGATCTAAATACGACTCCCGGTATTCACGTGTACTGTAGATCCGCTTTTTTTAGCGAAATTGTGGATATTCCAAAAAAAACCCTTCCACGAAGGCAGCAAATCCCCTTGAATATCCACACGGTTCGGACTAGTCCAGATCCCACATGGAACAGCAGCAAAAGCAAAAAAACAAAAATGCCGTTTTTAATCTAGCCCAACCTTTCAGTAACACTCTCAAACCTGGAATCACTTTCTTTCCGTCGTCTTTCCGAACACTTGACAACTTGACACACGGAGGTCACCGAATAGTACCGAGATTCAAAAATTTCAATTTTATGATCCCAATTCTTCCAAGATAACTCTAGAAAGAACGATCTAAATTAGTTTCTTCACAAAAAAGAGGACGTGTTCCCTTAACTTCAGCACAATTTGCCAGACATTACCCCTATTTGAAAATTACTAATTTTATTTTCGCCACCTTGCTTATAATATATTATAGGCAACCGCTCTTACACGTCCTGAATTATTTAAATTTTGATAAAATAGAGGTGGGACTTTCTACTTTAAATTTGGAACGTAACAACACCTCCCTTTCCCAGAGGAAAATTTACGAGGAAAAACTAGACGAAGAAAATTTTCCCTCGCGCTAGCGACACACTACCTAAACTCTGAGCGAAGTCCACACAATCCACACAATCATCATCCACACCGTCTTCACCATGCGCAAGTACTTGGACAACGAAAGACATACCAACCTCAAACCACACGCACAAAGCAACAACTTACTTACAACACTTACTCCACTTCCACACAACAGTCATCTCTCATCGTATGAGATCAAGTAGAATAGTTTCAAATTCCAACGTCAATCTGACAACACTGATTTGGTCGGTTACTGGATGTTGCCCTTATTCGCGACCTCCCAGCTCTGGGGCATCGCTAGTACTTCACTATACCTCGCATAACATGAGTCCATAAGAAACTCTCCACCACTCGACTCTTACTGATACTGCGAGAAACATCTACCGAAACAGTAGTGTAATTCCAATTGTTCATTAAAATAAAAATGAGATAGGTCTTTCAGAATTTAAATCCGTATACAACGAAATTTAGTGAATCATCCAAAACTAAGCTATTATCCAACAAGATTCACCAAAACATAATTATGTGGCTTCGAAAAAATCCCAATTAAATAGAATGGCTTACTAACATCAAAACAAATCCCAACGCCATATCATCGAAGACAACATATTTCTGACCAAACCTAAGTGACATTCAATTCCATAAATCAAAAGAAATTAAGGCTACCGCAACCCTACGACTTCGTATTGGCTACCTAACACAAAAAAAAAACGAATCGGTTGACCATCCAAATACATCCTAAGAACCGATCATAGCCAACACTCAGTCATCCTTCACGGACACAACAAAAAAAAATAAATACAACCAATTTCAGAAGAATTTACTTAGACTAGACAAAACTTTGCTAGTCCGTTCTACTCCGACCTAAATCCTATCGGGATCACCAGTCGGGTTACTAATCCTTAAATCCTTAATATTCCAAATACCTTGATCCTTGCCATTTCCATCCTCTAAACTATATGTCCAGGGGGAAACTTTCTTCTTCACGAAGTAGGGTCCTATCCATCTAGGAGCTAACTTTTTCGTGAAATATTTAGCGGCATCTGACAACACAAAATTTCTCCGCCATACTGACTGATGGGGCTGAAATTCCTCTGGACGTCTCCGTAGATTATAGGTCTTCTCACACTTAGCCGAAGCTTTATCTAAACGTTTTCTAACATCAACAAATAATTCCTGGAGTCCACGCGATCGATTATATCCCATTTTAGCTACTTCGTCCTCCGGGTCTCCGAGTTTGTCCTTTCGGGAAAAATCTCGTCCATCCACTACCATCTTCCGACCGAAATTTATGAAGTAGGGATCTTGACCAGTCGACTCGTGGTATGCAGTGCGCGTAGCACATGCTAGTTTGGCCAAATTTTCATCCCACTTCTTATGGTTGTCAGCTATATAAGTTGCCATCATTGTTTTAAGGGTTCGGTTATAGCGTTCAGATGGATTGCACTGTGGATGATACAACGCATTATAACGAACTGAGACACCATAGGTTTCCATCATTTTCTTGAAAATACCCGAAGTATACTGGACACCATTATCACATAGTAACAGACGTGGAACTCCAAATACGAGGAAAACTTCTTCTTCTATTTTCTTAACGACATGCACGGCTTTTGAGGATCGCAACGGAAATACCAAAGAAAATTTACTAAACACATCCATTACCACTAAGATAAACTTATAGCCTTGAGTTGATCTTGGGAAAGGTCCCATAAGATCGGTTGCTACTATCTCCCATGGTTGAGTAGCTTTAGGTTGAGGAGTCATAAAGCCTTTGGGCTTACCTTGTTCCACCTTATGCATGGCACACAGTGAGCAACGTCCAACGTAACGAGACACATCACTCCGCAGTTTCGGCCAAAAATACTTCTCGTTAATACGCTTATAAGTTTTCAGGATCCCCATATGACCTGCTAAAGGACTATCATGACACAACTTCAGCACTTCCAATCGTTGACCCTTAGGAACGACTTCCTTCCAATTGTCCGCTTCCTCGACCAAAAATCCATAACTGGGACGGATGTATTTATAAAGTTTGCCACCAGACATTCTCCACTGAGGATACTTCAAGGGATTAGACTCGATTTTTCTACAAAGTTTATCATACCAACTATCACCACTAGGAAGCGGTACAACCTCTTCAACCATATCAAGCACGGGAACTGACCGAGATAACAAATCGGGGACAACATGTTCTTTTCCTTTCCGATGCACAATCTTAAAGTCATATTGTTGCAATCTTACCGCCCATCGAGCTAATCTTCCAGTAGGATCCTTCAGATTTTGAAGCCATACGAGGGATGCGTGATCAGTCACGACCGTAAACGGAACACCCTCCAAATAAGGACGCAGTTTTTCGACTGCCCATAACACAGCTAAACATTCCCGTTCCGTCGTGGAAAAATTCCTTTCTTGACGCGTTAGTGATCTGCTCAGGAAACTAATTACTTCGTCACCATCCGGGCCTGGCTGCAATAACACGGCGCCCACTCCATATCCTGAGGCATCACATTGGACAACAAAAGGCAAATTGTAGTCAGGACAATTAAGTATCGGAGCAGAAACTAGACATTCTTTTATTTTCTGAAAAGATTCTTCACAACTCGGGGTCCAATTGAATTTTCTTCCTTTCTTCAATATCGCTGTAATTGGAGCTAGTAGTGTCGCAAAGGAAGGAATAAATCTTCGATACCAGGAAAATGTGCCTATGATGCTACGAACTTCCTTGACGGATGTGGGTGTTGGGATACGTAGCATAGCCTTGACCTTATCACCATCAACATGTAGTCCATTCCTATCAACCACATGACCCAAATACTTTAGTTCCGGTCTACAAAATTGACATTTATCCCAGCTAACGGTTAACTTAGCTTCTCTCAAGCGTCTAAAGACTTCCTCTAAGATCCTTACATGTTCTTCAATAGACTTTGTCACGATGACCACGTCATCCAAGTAAGTAAAAACATAGGGTTCCAACTCCGGACCGAGGACACGATCTATCAACCTCTGCCATGTAGCCGGGGCATTATGTAATCCAAAAGGCATTCTGCAAAACTGAAAAAGACCTCGACCAGGAACCGTAAAAGCAGTATAAGGCCTGGAAGCCTTAGCAACAGGTACCTGCCAATACGCCGACTTAATGTCTATGGTGGAAAGATAATGCGCGTTCTTCAATTTATTTAAAATATTAGAGATGTACGGTAATGGGTAGCCATCCCTCTCTGTTGCGGCATTAAGCTTTCGATAGTCTACGCAGAACCTCCATTTTGGTTCTTCACCTTCTGGAACCTTTTTCTTCACCAAGAGAATCGGGGACGACCAAGCACTATTCGATCGCTCCACTACTCCTTTCGCCAACATATCTTCTAGCTCTTTATCAATATGGCTTTGGATTACTGGGGATACAGGATAGTAACGTTGTTTTATGGGTGCAGATTTACAAACAATCACATGCTCAGTGACATCAGTACAACCAAGAGAAGTGCCCATTAGTTCACGACTTCTATTAATAACTTCCTCCAATTGCGACTTCTCTGCATCGGTCAAAATAGTTTGACCTCGGAGATGATCCACTGAACCTACCATTGCTGGAGCGTCCGAAAAATACCATTCGTTATGCCTCAAATCTGGAACGATACCCATAACACGCCAAAAATCAGATCCTAAAATCAGAATGTGCGGTACGTCCAAAATAACTAATACTGGCAAGACACGCAAGCGATCCCTAACCATGAAAGGTACTAAACATTCCCCCAACGATTCACACATCTGACCATTCGCCACTCTACAAACGGTCTTCTTCGAAGTATCCAACTCTAAACCCAAGTTTTGTAAAAATTTCCAACCAGTTCTTCCTACAATGGTCTTTGAAGCACCAGAATCCAATAATCCCAAAATTTCCTTTCCTAAGACTTTAACTTTCAAATATGGACGTTCATCTCCTTCGGAATGATGTAAAATAAAGTCTAAAATAGGACGTAGGTTGGTCGAGTCAACGTCGGCAACACCTCTTCGACCAGTTAGGTGCGCTTCCTTCCGTTTCCCGAATTACACGAAGGACAAGTTCTGACTGTAAACCCTTCTTTCTTACACTTAAAACAGTGAACAGCCTCCTTCTTCATTAGACACCCTACTGCCTTATGGCCTGACTGATTACAACGATAACAGATTAAAGTCCTAAACTTTCCTCTAGCGGACTCCGATTCGGATGAAACAACAGGACCCTCACTAACACTACTACAACTTTCAGCATCCACACTGATATAAGCTAGGTCCTTTTCCAAAGTATTCATTTCCCTACTATTCGGTTCAACATAGTTCCTAATACAATCACGTCTTTCCTCCATACTGCGACATAGAACACGAAGTTCCTCCAAGGTAGCTGGCAAAGGATCACGTAATCTATCTTGATAGAACGGATGCAAATTCCTAATAACTATAGACAATTTAACTTCCTCTGGAACATGACAACGCAAGCGATTAAAGTAACTATTCATTATTGCCAAGTAAACTCCAATAGTCTCAGACGAATGCTGAGTTCTCCTCCGAAGCTCTTCAAAAAGCGCTTCCCCATGGTGAGCTGACAGGTACTCCCTACGAAACTCTTCAACTAATTCAGCCCAACTCCCTACACGTAGACGAACATCTTTATAAAACTGATAGGCTTTATCCGAAAATAAATCTATACCTGATTCCAAAAGTATACTATCTGGTACATGACGAGCGAGACTCAATTCATTCACCATCTCAAAAAATGCAGAAATAGACATACCCCTAGCAGAACCTGAAAACTTTTCTATTCCCCATTTATGAGGAAGTATCATCCCAGAAGAAAAACTAGAGACAGACCCTGAAAAAACATTATTACCAGCTTGTGACATCGCTCCAGGAGAAGAAGCATGAACTTGTCCTACCCCTGCCTGAAAAGACTGATTTAAAACCGAAATCACATCGAGCGCTACTGGTACCGAACCAGATCCGATTGGATGCTGCTTATCATGTAAATCCTGTGACAACTTCAAAATCTCAGCAAGAAAGTCTGACTTAACAACCTGGGCTGCGTCTGCATCATCACCTGTTGGCAATACCATAAGATCAATTCTCCCCAAGACATGGTTAATCTGTGTCCGCAATCTCAAGGACTCAGCACAAGTAGGAGTTCCGGCAAACTTTCCAACAGCCGTATTCAGCTCCGCAAGTTTAGTCTCGATTGCAGTTTTATCCTGTGAAAAGGTGAATGGGTGCTCAGGATATCTAAAGCTTTCATTTGCTGCCTCACGACTAAGTGCATCAGACAGACTAGACCTCATAGACTCAACAGTGCCAGTAGACACTCCACGAATTTTGAGTTCATATTCCAGTTCCTCTTTCCTTAAGTAGTTGGGTACAAGTTTTCGCACCATCTTGCCAAAGTTCAAAATTTAAAAAAAAATGTATCAACCGAAAGGAGCAAATATTCAAACAAAATCAAGATATAAGTAAAAATATTAACACACAGGTACAGTTTACTTTATTAATGGGAGCAAACCAAAAGCAAAATAAAAGTAATAGTCGCTTTATTCAATCTATAAAATTTCACAAAAGATTTTCAAAATTTCATTGTTTCAGAACAAATTACAAGTCACAACATAATCTCAAAAAAAAAAGATTTTACATTCCCTAACATAAGTAAGTTAAACCACAATGTAGAATTTCGAAGTCCAACTTCTCAAAAAAATAAATTTGAACTCCAACTGAAATAGAAATATTTCAAAGTCCTAATATATCCATAATTCTTCTAAGTTCCACAACACCACTTCAAAGTATCTTCTTTTAAGTTCCATTTTTGGCTTCTTCCAACTTCACGTCACACAAAAAAAAACTAGTAAGCACTTCTTGGCATACACTTCCACTAAACACGAAGTTCTAAGACTACTACTAAGTGCAAAACCAGTGGTAAAGTAAATAAATCAAAGTTAGTCAATTAAAGCCCAAACACGTTAGGTTAACTAATTAAAAGGAATCTACACAAGGGGTTGACAAAAAAAGGTTAATTAATTAAGGGCCCCACGTTGGGCGCCAAAATATGTGGCGTACAAAACCGAATCTATATAAAAAAATTACAAATTGTACCAAATATAAATCAGACGTACACCCGGAAAGAAAAGTACTATACGGTGACAGTCTGGGAATGGCTCGCGGCTAGACAAAACAGTGGAGATGGTCGTGCGGTCCACAAAACAAAAAAATCCGAAGTTATATCAGGGGCGCCAGGTAAATTGGCCCACAGCCTTCCCTACGTTGCTATTCAATAAACCACCAACTTACCAATAGGTTTACTACTAAAATACTAAGTAACAGTATACAACCTGAATAAATAAAAAAATAAATGAAATTGTCAGATTAGAATTTAGTCAATTTTAATAAATAGATTCCCAAGATAGTTGAAAATAAATACATACATATTACATATTACAATATTATTTAACTTTACCATAGGCTTAATAAAAAAATAATATAAAAATGCGGCTTCTGCTTGCCTAACAAAAATTCATAAGTTATTTCTACTTAACAGAACAAAATGAAAGGTAAGACGTGTCAAAAGTACCGGACGCTAAGGGGTGTGCGGTTCAATACCAACCAAAAAAAAATAATTAACGCAAATAGGACACCACGTGAGCTCAAGTGCGTGCGCAGAAAATAATATAAAAAAAATAAATCTCAAATATATAACCCCCCCTTAGACGCAGTTTACAAAATTAAAATAGGTATGTGTAAATATTGAATTAATAAAATAAACCGCAAATTATCTTTAAAAAAAATCTGTAAAGTATTTGTAAATATGAAAATAAAAACTAACAGCAAATAATCTTTAAAAAAAAACTATTGTATTCCGCAAACCAAATTAGACGGTGCTTAAATCTTCCGTTGAAAATTAATTATCGATCCATACCTCGAATATTCATATACTTCACCGCGTGGAATTCCAGTTATAGTTCAGCGTGTCTTCAATCCAAAATCCCATACGATTGCCGATGTACATAGACTTGTGTGACAATGTTGAAAAGTTGAAAATTACAGCCAGATGGAAAAATACGAAGAAGAAGAAGCAGAAAAAAACAAACAAACCAACCAACCAACCCTGAAGCAAGAAAACATTAATTACCATCTGTGTCTAAAATAATTATTTGGAAATAAATATATTGATTTTAACACTTTGTTTATCTGCCTTTTGGCGATAATGGAGCAATACAAAAAAAAACTTGTCTCCGAACTTGAATGTATGAAAACTGATAAAAATGTGAATAGCTTTTTAGAGATGGGATAAAAAAATAACTACAACTTTTTAATTAATTAAAAACGAAATGTTCTAACACTCACCCTTCTTAGCCAGATTAGGGGTTTGAAATATCCCAAATTGGACCGAAGCGTAGCCGGCTATTTGGACTCGTGATTAAGGCTAATCTCTTGATCTAAATACGACTCCCGGTATTCACGTGTACTGTAGATCCGCTTTTTTTAGCGAAATTGTGGATATTCCAAAAAAAACCCTTCCACGAAGGCAGCAAATCCCCTTGAATATCCACACGGTTCGGACTAGTCCAGATCCCACATGGAACAGCAGCAAAAGCAAAAAAACAAAAATGCCGTTTTTAATCTAGCCCAACCTTTCAGTAACACTCTCAAACCTGGAATCACTTTCTTTCCGTCGTCTTTCCGAACACTTGACAACTTGACACACGGAGGTCACCGAATAGTACCGAGATTCAAAAATTTCAATTTTATGATCCCAATTCTTCCAAGATAACTCTAGAAAGAACGATCTAAATTAGTTTCTTCACAAAAAAGAGGACGTGTTCCCTTAACTTCAGCACAATTTGCCAGACATTACCCCTATTTGAAAATTACTAATTTTATTTTCGCCACCTTGCTTATAATATATTATAGGCAACCGCTCTTACACGTCCTGAATTATTTAAATTTTGATAAAATAGAGGTGGGACTTTCTACTTTAAATTTGGAACGTAACATCCCATAGTGTCTTACCATCAATTTTTTCACATCAAGTGTTTTAACAACCTTTTTGGCCTCTCTGTGTCACTTCGTGTTTATGCCATGTATTTTATTATTGTTTTGATGACTGTTTTGTAAAGTCTGCCTTTTGTTTCTCCCCCGATATTTTTATTTCTCTATATTGTTTCATTCAGGCAAACTGCGGCTTTGTTTGCTCTATTTACTGGATCTTCCACTTCAGTTTCAAGCTTTTCGTAGCTAGATAATATAATGCCTAGATATTTATAAACTCCATTACTTGTTCTATTATTAAATTGGTGCAGCATAGGTTGTAAATCATCATCACTTTGAGAGAGTAGTATTGCGTTGTCTGCATAGAAGATTATTTTAAGTTGTTTTTTTCCCATTTGGTATTCTTTTTTAGTTCTTACTGTTTTTATTATTTCATCCATAATCAGGTTGAACAATACACGACTCATGAAATCTCCCTATCTTATCCCTTTGCTAGCTTTAATAGGGTCGGTTAGTTTTTCTTCTACTTTTACTTTTATTGTGTTGTTTTGGTTTTCGATCTTGTTGATTATTCCTAGAGGTATCGCTTTTGCGTACAATAAGTAAATAACGTCCTTTAATTTAACCCGGTCAAATGCCTTCTTAATATGCACGAAACATAGAAATACCGGTTTGTTGTATTTTAATGATTTCTCTTGCACTTATCTCATTATAAATATGGCATCAGTGCATGATCTTCTGACCTAAAACCTTATTGTCCTTCTTTTAGGGTTATAATTTCATGTAGTTTATTTGTTTGGTTGATAATTTTAGTGTTGTGTTTAAAAAATTAATTCCTCTGTAATTTTCTAGGTCCGATTTGTCTCCTTTTTTGAAGATAGGTGTTAGGATGCTTTATCTCCATTCTTGAGGAATTCTGTTTTGTTTTATTATTTTTTGGATTAGTTTTAATAGTTATTTGATCTTGGTTTTCAATCAAATTTTTGGTTTTCAGAACTGGTGATTTTCAATTTTTTAATTTCTCTAGTGGTTTCTTTACCTCTTCCTCCTCAATATTTATTTCTTCGTTTTGTCGTCATCTCTGGTGTTGGATGTTCATTATCGTCACACTTAGCACATAGGGATCGAAACAAATCTGTACATGTTTCCTTCTGAATGTGTTTCATTTTTATTAGTTCGTTCATCTCTTTTCTTGGTCCTCCGATCATTTTCCATATTTCTTTTTGTGTTTCGTAGAACTCATGTGTTCTGTGTGTTTTAAGAAGCTCTGCCAGTGTTCCCTTTTTTATTTTTCTAACTAAAGTATTCGTTTCATTTCTAATTCGTTTATAGTGCTTATATGCCTGTTGTGTTTATTATGTTCTATATTGTAAAAAAGCTTTCTTCCTTTCTTTATATTTTGTCTTCACTTTCTCTCTAAACTATGGTGTTTTCTTTTTTGATATGTTAGTGTTCGTTACTTCCCTCCCTCCAAGTAATTCTGTTGCTACGTGAATGATGTTATTTTTTTCCATTTTTCCTCGATATTATCGTTTTCTAATATTTTATTCTTCTTTAATATTCTTATTCTGTAAAAATATTCCATGGATCCGTATTTAGTCCTTAGACTTTGATTTTTATTTCTGTTGGTGTCGCTTTCTTCGGTGCAAAGTATTTCAGGATGATTCCTATTTTACATAATACTAGGCTAGGTCGCTACCTATATACATCTGCTGAGTTAAGGTATCCTACGTCGATTATTTTCGATGGATGTATATCTCTGTTGGTTATAACATATTCTTTCATAGATCTTTGTCCTCGGGTGTTATTAAGTGTATATTTGTGTTGGTCTCAAAAAATGTGTTGTTTATTCTTAAGGTCGCTATTCGTGCTAAGTTGATAATCAGTTCTCCATTTTCTTTTTTAACATTCTCGTTATGTTTTTGCTTAATTCCAAGTATTAATTGATTGGCTATCCGAGCGTTAAAATCCCCCCAATAATATCATCGTTCCTCTGACTTGATCTACTACTTGTTGTAATTGGTCATAAAACGTTTCCCTTGTTATTTGACGCTTGTTATTTCATTCCTCTGACTTGATCTACTACTTGTTGTAATTGGTCATAAAACGTTTCCCTTATTATTTGAGGCTATTTTTTGGGCCATATACTTCGATGATGTTCAGGTCTTATTTCTCCATTCTTATCTTTGCTGTTACAATCCTTTCTGATATGTATTGACACTCTTTGAGGTGATTTTGGTAACTTTGGTGTATTAGTAAGGCTACTCCTTCTTTGGCCGTGTTTTCTTTTGCTACTCCACTGTAGTTTAGTATGTATTCACCTAATTTTAATTGTCCGCTTCCTTTCTTTTTTGTTTTCTGTAGAGCACTAATGTCTATTTCATTCTCTTTCAGCACTTGGGTTATTTTTTAGTCACATGAGTTGAGTGCTCTGATATTCCAAGTAGTAATTCTTATCTGGGTTTTGGATATATTTTGCTTGTCCTTATTTCTTGCCGTGGTCGTCTTCATAGTATCAATCCAGTTTCGAGGCTGTGCATTGTTTCTTTAAGCAGTATTTGTTTTTACGATTGGCAGTTGCTAACCTTGCCAATTACCCTTACCCTTCACATTTTATCCGGGCTTGGAACTTGTGTCTTTTAATTGAGTCGAAGGCCTGTTTAAAATCTATGAATATGTTGTGAACTTCGATGTCATATTCCCATGAGATATTATCATTTATACTCAACCCTTGTTCCAAAACAGTGAAATGTTTTAAATTATTCCCGGTTACCTTATTCCAGTTTATTATAAATAAGTGCCTTCCTAATAACTAAGGGCCGCCATATAATAAATAAGAATTTTATGCGGTAAAAATTATGTCTTTTCTTCCTTTTCTGTTCTTTAATAAAAATATTTTAGCTCTGTCGTGTGCAAATTGTAGTTTATATCGGAGCTCATTATAGTAGGAATCTACTTTATAGCATTTTTGAATTTTTTGTGAGAGATCTTCTGGCTAATTTACTTTCCAAGCATACAACAATTCAAAAGGTGTGTAGCCATGATATTCATTATGAGTGGTGTTGTAGCAATATGTGAATATTCTGCAACACTCGTTCCAATTTTCCTTGCTTTCGTCTATGTATGATCTTACGTATTCATTTTAGTTAACTTATTCATTGTTAAATTTTTGTATTCCTAATTTGTTTTATGAGTGTGTAAGTTTCCACAATTTCACGAGCTATTGTTTCGATTTTTTTATAACATATTGGGATACTTACTGCCGATTTTGTCAATTCGCAAAGCATTGTAATACAATATCTATTACCTTCATTACTTTTAGAGAATGGACCTATCATGTCAATGTAACTATGTCTCATGGTTTCGAAGTGTCAAATACCACAAATTCTTCGACATATCCTTTTGGTTTATTAATTTGACATTATTCTATCTATCTAATTAGTCTTCTTCGGTCCATCTTTGGACATAAGCCTCCCCAATCCTTTTTCATTCTTCTGTGTCTGTAGCTATAGTCATCCACCTAGAGCCCACGTGCTTCTTGATATCATCTGCCCATCTCATTTGGGGCCTTGATCTGATTCGTTTATATTCCCACGGTGTCCAACTTATAAGAATTTTGTTCCATCGGTCTTCTTTTTGTCTTATATTGTGTCCGGCAAATCTCCATTTCAATTTTGCACTTCTTGCCTAACATCCCTCTAACATCCCTCACTTTTATTTTCTCTCTTATCCACTCGTTTCTCTTTTTATCCATTAGTCTTATGTGCAACATTTGTCTTACCATTGCTCATTGGGTTTTTATAATTTTGTCCATGTTTGCTTTTGTAATGTCTACGTTTGCGAACCATAAGTGAGAACAGGGAGTACGCATTGATTGTATACTTTGGTCTTAAGATGCTGTGGATATCTTTTGTTTTTAAGAATGTAGCTTAGTTTGCCAAATGCCGCCCGTGCCAGTCTAACTCGTCTTTTTATCTCTGCTGTTTGGTTTTCTTTGTTAAGTTTTATAGTTTCACCCAGATATATATAATCCTGAACTTGTTCTATTTCATCTTGTCCGATCCTCATTGTGATCTCTTCATCTGTATTTTTGACATTATTGGCAAATTTAAATATATTTTTTATGTTTTTTTCAATATTTTTAAATTTAAATCCCGCTTTTATTTTCGTTACAAGCCTATTATTTTCCGTGACCTCCAAACATCGGGTTATTATGGTATTCTTCTAATATTCTGAGTTTTTCTTTGTCATCCTCTATTGTTTCTGATACTTCACATATGTATTTTTTTACATTTTCAGTATCTTATTTCCTTTCTTTATAGATTCATCAATTATGCACAATTTAAAAACAATATCGTTTACTTATATTTTTGCTTTATGTACTACATTCTCTACCGCGAGCTGATCAAGCTCTACAAACAATTTACCTAAATCAAAGTGATGAAATCCTATGACCATGCTCTTGCTGCATTTAATTTTATTTTTTATCGGAATGCTCAGCCTTGGTGAGACTCGATTTACCCCAAAAGACAAAATTGGTAGTATATGCGCCTCAAATTTATTTAGTATCTTTCTTATTGTTTGCTTGTAGATTTTAGGCTATAATTTAATTAATTAGCAGGCAAATATTCTGACAAAACCCTCTCAACTGTTAGGTATTTATAAACGAAAACACTAATTTGAACAACATTCAATAATTTCGAGAAGTGTGATAAAATCAATTTTAATTTCAAACAAATTTCATAAGTAATATTAGTAATTGAACATTGCATTATTATTATTTAGAGTTGTTGCTAATTAGAATCGGGGACACACGAATTGTATCAAGTTTAACAAAATTCTTGAGGTTGCATTATTTCAAATAATCCAAGAGTGGCCTTGATTTCACATGCACAACAAAGCTGAGGGAAAGAACGATTATAAAAAGGGTAAACAATTAAATTAGGAGAGTTGACAACTTATTGTCGAGATGTGGATCTCGTTACAACGTCAACTAAGTACTATTTAATTTATTGAAGAATAATATGTAATAAGTGTTAACCATATGTACACTTACTTACTTACTATATAGCGATCGAAACCAGTAGAAACCCAAGAATCTTCATCCAAAGAGACGTTTTGGTTTAAAAATGGGAGGAAAATCGTCCAAAAATAGTTGCAAGAAAATGGAGTCGCCAACAGCAACTTTATGGTCAAAAGCCAAGATGTTAAGCTAGACACGGAGGTAAAGATATTACTATACTTTATTACCACAGTCCTTATACTGAAGTTAATATGGTCACTGTGAAATGCGCATTGGAAAAATCTGAAACAGAGCATACACCGTGGTATAGTGGCAAGATCAACAACAAACTTAGACGTAGACGAAGTGGTGACTCTTCATATTATCTATTTTTATTGCTTTTCTTATACGCATATTTTGATAGTTTAATTAATTATTTATTATTACTATTTTTAGAGGACTTTTTTGAAATTATTGAATTTTGTATGAATTAGTGTTTTCGTTTCTAAATACCTAGCAGTTGAGCGGTTTTTGAGCTAAGAGCCTTTGAACCAAGGCTGAGCATACCGATAAAAAATAAAATTAAATGCAGCAAGAGCATGGTCATAAGATTTAATCACTTTGATTTAGGTAAATTGTTTGTAGAGCTTGATCAGCTCGCGGTAGAGAATGTAGTACATAAGGCAAAAATATAAGTAAATGATATTGTTTTTAAATTGTGCATAATTGATGAATCTATAAAGAAAGGAAATAAGATACTGAAAATGTAAAAAAATACATATGTAAAGTATCAGAAACAATAGAGGATGACAAAGAAAAACTCAGAATATTAGAATAATACCATAACCACCCGATGTTTGGAGGTCACGTGGAAAATAATAGACTTGTAACGAAACACGGGATTTAAATGGAAAAATATTGAAAAAAACATAAAAAATATATTTGAATTTGCCAATAATGTCAAATATATAGATGAAGAGATCACAATGAGGATCGGACAAGACGAAATAGAACAAGTTCAGGATTATATATATATATATATATATATATATATATATATATATATATATCTGGGTCAAACTATAAAACTTAACAAATAAAACCAAACAGCAGAGATAAAAAGACGAGTTAGACTGGTATGGGCGCCAAACTAAGCTACATTCTTGAAAACAAAAGATATCCGCAGCATCTTAAGACCAAAGTATACAATCAATGGGTACTCCCTGTTCTCACTTATGGTTCCCAAACATAGACATTTACAAAAGCAAACATGGACAAAATCATAAAAACCTAAAGAGCAATGGAAAGACAAATGTTGCACATAAGACTAATGGATAAAAAGAGAAACGAGTGGATAAGAGAGAAAATAAAAGTGAGGGATTTTAGAAAAGAAGTTGCAAAATTAAAATGGAGATTTTCCGGACACAATATAAGATAAAAAGAAGACCGATTGAACAAAATTCTTATAAGTTGGACACCGTGGGAATATAAACGAAGCAGAGGAAGGCCCCAAATGAGATGGGCAGATGATATCAATAAGCACGTGGGCTCTAGGTGGATGACTATAGCGACAGACAGAGAAGAATGGAAAAGGATTGGGGAGGTCTATGTCCAAAGATGGACCGAAGAAGGCTAATTAGATAGATAGAATAATGTCAAATTAATAAACCAAAAGGACATGTCGAAGAATTTGTGTTATTTGACACTTCAAAACCATGAGATATAGTTACATTGACACGATAGGTCCATTCTCTAAAAGTAATGAAGGTTATAGATATTGTATTACAATGCTTTGCGAATTGACAAAATCGGCAGTAAGTATCCCAGTGTGTAATAAAGAAATCGAAACAATAGCTCGTGGAATTGTGGAAACTTACACACACATAAAACAAATTAAGAATACAAAAATTAAACAATGAATGAGTTAACTAAAATGAATACGTAAGATCATACATAGACGAAAGCAAGGAAAATTGGAACGAGTGTTGCAGAATTTTTACATATTGCTACAACACCACTCATAATGCATATCATGGCTACACACCTTTTGAATTGTTGTATGCCAGAAGATCTCTCACAAAAAATTCAAAAATGCTATAAAGTAGATTCCTACTATAATGAGCTCCGATATAAATTACAATTTGCACACGACAGAGCTAAAATATTTTTATTAAAGAACAGAAAAGGAAGAAAAGACATAATTTTTACCGCATAGAATTATTATTTATTATATGGCGGTCCTTAGTTATTAGGAAGGCACTTATTTATAATAAACTGGAATAAGTTACCCGGGAATAATTTGAAACATTTCACTGTTTTGGAACAAGGGTTGAGTATAAATGATAATATCTTATGGAAATATGACATCGAAGTTCACAACATATTCATAGATTTTAAACAGGCCTTCGACTCAATTAAAAGACACAAGTTCCAAGCCCAGATATAATGTGAAGGGTAATTGGCAAGGTTAGCAACTGCCAATCGTAAAAACAAATACTGCTTAAAGAAACAATGTACAGCCTCGAAACCGGATTGATACAATGAAGACGACCACGGCAAGAAATACGGACAAGCAAAATATATCCAAAACCCAGATAAGAATTATTACTTGGAATATCAGATCAGTCAACTCATGTGACCAAAAAATAACCCAAGTACTGAAAGAGAATGAAATAGACATTTGTGCTCTACAGGAAATAAAAAAGAAAGGAAACGGACAATTAAAATTAGGTGAATATATACTAATCTAGGGGTTCTTCTGTACTTCACGGAAGACAGACTGGGCGGGGGATATCCTCAACCTCGACACGGCACGTCTCATATGGCTGATAGGGAAAGTTCCTGCAGATATGCAGGACAGGTACGAATAAGGCATTGCCAAATAAGTACCCGCAGATCAACTCAGGATATGACATTAGGCAGCAGTAATGTCATTACTGGATTAAGGCTATGGGAAGCAAAAATTCTGTTGGTGTTATTCCTGATACTAACAGGCGTCACTCACATTATGAGTTAAGCGGCTGTGATACTGCGACAACAGCAGCGTCTGACCCAGAGTGGGCGGCTGCAAACAGCGTCTGTTCCCAGAGTGGGCGACTGAAACACACTTACCAACCCCTCTGGCCAGCGTGGTGAGTTCACGGCCAATCTACCCCCCCTCTTATGATAGATACACGTAAGAATTGGCCCTAAGTCCCCAGCAGCTCCGGAGTCACCTTCCAAGGCAATGGTAAGATCGAGGAAAGAGCAGAGGGTGCTAAGAACCCCTGGGTTTTAGAAGATTGCCAGAAACAACGAAAACAAGCAACCAAACTGAATATTGCAACTTATAATGTCAGATCACTGATGAGAGACGAAAAGCTAGCCGAACTGGAAGAAAAAGTAAAAAAGATGAAATGGGATATACTAGGATTAAGTGAGATAAAAAGAAAAGATGAAGCCTGTATGAAGTTGGAATCCGGGAACGTACTATACTATAAAGGAACTGAAGAAGAATCATTAGCTGGTGTCGGTTTTCTTATTTCTAATCAGCATGTCCATAAGATTAGACAATATATTGGAATTTCAGAAAGGATCGCGGCTCTAATAATGGACATAAATAAAAATATAAGTTTAAAGATCATACAAATTTACGCCCCTACATCATCACATACGGATAAAGAAGTGGAGATATTCTACGAATCATTGACACAAACAGTGAACAAATACAAAAGCACCTACACAATTATTATAGGCGACTTCAATGCCAAATTAGGGAGAAAACTAGAAGAATCAGAAAATAAAATCGGCAACTTTGGATATGAAACACGAAACGAAAGAGGAGAATCATTGATGAACTATATGGAAACGAACGGTCTATATGCGATGAATACCTTTTTCAATAAAAAACCACAGGGAAAATGGACGGGGATCGCACCCAATGGTTCAACAAAAAATGAGATTGATTACATCCTATCCAAATAACAGAACATAATACAAGACGTTACAGTCATAAACATGATTTCCGTAGGAAGTGATCACAGAATTGTTAGAGCCAAAATCAAAATTAACGCCACAACAGACAGACAAAAATTTAAACCATCTAAAAAAGAGATAGATACAGAACTTCTTAAAGAACGCAAAGAGCAATACATAAACCAGCTAAAAATAAGTGACATATCACAGCTAAAGGGTTTGCAACTAGACAAATTAAACGATAAAATAACAACAGAAGTACTAGAAGCAGGCCTGAAGATTGCTAATAAACAAAAGCGAAAACAACAAAAAATTAGCACTAAATCACAAGATATACTAAAAAAACGACGAAAACTCCTGAATGATAACAAAAGAAATACAGTAGAGTTTACCGAACTGAACAAAACCATAAGAAAACAGATAAAGGAAGATTTAAAGAAATACCAAGAAGATCTCATTAAGAAAATCATAGAGAAGAACAAAAGTTTAAAAACAATTAAGACAAATAGAGGAAAATGAAAACTAATCATGCTTAAAGCTAAGAACAATGAAGAAGGAAATCTAGGAGAAATAGTAAAAATCACAGAAAGATATTACACAGACCTATACAGTTTTAAAAATGACCCACCACTATCATCTAAACAGAATCTCTCGAGGAAAATACAAAATGTTGGCTCAGAGGTATTACCAGAAATAACTGAAGATGAAATCGAAAAATCCATAAACGACATAAAAAGAAATAAAGCGGCCGGTGAGGACAAAATACTGGCGGAATTGCTAAAAGAAGGAGGAGACACGATAAAAAAAATGCTAAAAATACTGTTCAACAAATGTCTGTTTGCTGTCATTCTGACAACTGTCAAAGTTATTAAAATTTTTTAGATCTCTTCTGAAAAATATTGAATTTTGGCGGTTTTTTAGTAGATACTGTATTGTAATGAATTTCCTCTGGTAATTATCGCAAAATTATTATCTTTGAAAAACTTGATTTGGAAAAAGTATATATTTGTCAAATTAGCAGTCGAAGCGGATTGATCGTTCTCAGTGTGAGATCGGTTTCAGTGTGTTCAAAATATTAAAATTTTAAAATGGAAATAAATACAATTGGTAAAGGCCATCCACCCGATCGAGGAAAGAACATTAATATTTTTAGTACTATGGATTTGGATAATGAAGAAAACAAAACACAGCTAAGTGAAAATACAAGTCCAAGTTTCATGGCTTCACAGGTATTAAAACCACAAACAAACTTTTTTCCAACTTTTCAGGTAAGCGATACTAATAGTACTAATGTAAATCAGTTGTTAATTACACATAACAAAAATAAATATACACAAGGAGATCAAGGACCATATTTTGTTTATTTGCAAAATAAAGATGGACATATTGGTATGTTACACAAAATTGCAACAGCACGTTTAATACTAAATGCAGAACCTACAATAAAAGATAATATAGTTAATATTAGCGTCATTGGTAGAAATAAAGTTAGAATTGAATGTAACTCCTATAAAAGTGCAAATATCTTAATAGAAAGTAAAAACCTATTAGACAAAAATTATGACATACATTCCAAACTTTTTAGTTCAAAAAAGTGGTGTAATTAAAGGAGTCGATAAAGGTATTTCAGAAAACGAATTAAAAGACATTATTGTTTGTAGATACGGTAATTTTAAGGTATTAAATGTAAAAAGAATGAAAAGAAAATCAAACGACGAGTTGATAGAGACGGGTACTATAGTGGTGTCTTTCAGATTTCAGAGGACAAATGATACCAAAACAAGTTTTCATTGAGAGGATGATATACCAGGTAGAACCTTATATACCTAGAGTAATACAGTGCCTCAACTGTATAAGATATGGTCATGTTACGACACAATGTAGAGGAAAAAAAGATGTGGAAAATGTGGACAAGAACATGAATCTGAAGCATGCGACTTAACAGAGCCTACCTGTATATTTTGTTTTGAAAAACACTCAGCATTAGACCGAGCAAAATGTCCTGAATTTGAGAAACAAAAGGGTATTAAATATCTTATGGTAAACGAAAATATGGCATTTGAAGAAGCAAAATTAAAATAGAATAATAGCTACACATCAGCTCTAAAAACATCAAATGTAGGTAATAGATATACAATAACAACAAAAAGAAAATGGAGCGAAGCTACACAAAATAAGTCTGTTTATCCATATTCGGAAGAACATGAAAATATCTTGACAAATCCTAGCTCCTCTGAGTACCCGCTTCTACCAATTCCTAAGAACATTCCAATGTATCACAAACAAATAACACAAAATTCTCAGATAAACAAAAATCTTAGTGAAAATATATTAACAATATTTAAAAATATTCTAGGTAAAAATTTTTTGCCTACAGAAAATAAACAAATTTTGGAAGAATGTAAAGACAGTTTAGAAAAAATTTTAAATGGATCTAACAAGTAAAAAAATCTTACAATGGAACTCACGATCGATAATACACAATAAGGGACATTTTGAAAAATATATATTTGAAAATAAATTTTTAGCTATATTACTGAGTGAAACTTGGTTGAAACCAAATACAAACATAAACTTTTCTGGATATAATATGTTTCGCGAAGATGGACCAGGCGGTTATGGAGGAGTAGCAATATTAATAAAAAAAAAGATTAATTTTTGGAATAACTTAAATTTTTATAAAATAAATAATGTATTGTGTATTGCAGTACAAGTCAATTTAAAAAATAATATTCTAAATTTATACTCGGTATATGCAAAGCCTAAACTATGTGTATCAAAAAATGAGTGGGTTAGGTTCTTTAATAGTTGTAACAAACCATTTTTAGTGGGAGGAGACTTCAATTGTCATAATAAAATATGGGGATGTGATAAAACTGATCGCGAAGGAATAAATCTTTTTGAAGCCGTGGAATAATGTGGACTTAATTTCTTAAATGATGGTTCTGAAACATTAATTCGGAATTCCGTGAATAAAAGTAAATCTGCTATAGATCTAACAATTTGCTCAAGAGATATCTATTATACGTGCTATTGGCACACCGAAAATATAAGTCTGGGTTCAGATCTGTTCAGATCACTATCCAGTAGTTATTGAGTTTATACATGATAGTAACGTAAATACCTATAATGATAATAATGATATAATTAGAAATAGAATTAAATGGGATATTAAAAAAGCGGATTGGGCAGTTTTCTCTGATCTCTTAAACAATGAAAAACAAGATAATATAGAAGAAAATATAGAACAAGAATATCAAATATTTTACGATTCTATAAATAAAGCTAGTAAAATTAGCATCCCAGAGAAGAGAAAAATGACCAATCCAAAATTTAATAAACCACGGTGGAACAATGAATGTAGGGAGGCTATTAAACACCAAAAACAGGCTTTTATACAATTTAAAAGAAAATCTAATCACGAAAATTATTTAAAATATCAGCAAGCGGAAGCTAATAAAAAAAGAATTATTTTAAATAGTAAAAGGGCCTCATGGAAAAATGTATGTAATAGTTTAAATAAAAATACACCTATTAGTAAAATATGGAGTGAGATTAGAAAATTAAAAAATGCCTATAAGCCACCTAATAATCCAATAGTAGAAAAGGATTGGACCGAACTATTCTTTAACAAAATTGCGAGACCTTGGGTCATCGAGAAGGAAATTACATATACAACGAACAATGCAACGAATGCAATCACCGAAGACAGTACATTTCTAACAGAAATATTTAATTTGGAAGAACTTAAAAATTGTTTAAAAAATAACGACAACTCAGCTCCAGGAAAGGACAGTATTCACTATAGTATGCTATATAATTTATCTATTCAAAAAAAATAGAATTTCTGAATATAATAAATCATATATGGGTAAGCATGGAATTTCCAAACTCTTGGAAAAAATATATTATAGTCCCAATTCTCAAACAACATAAACCCGCAGATTGTCCAGATTCATACAGAGGCATTTCGCTATCGTCATGTATCTTAAAAACGTTAGAAAGAATGATTAAACAAAGATTAGAATTTTGGTTGGAGAAAAATTCCCTACTCTCTACAATGCAATTTGGATTCAGGAAATCATGCTGAACAATAGAAAACTTATCACACTTGATACGGGATGTCTATAATTCATTTTCTAAGAATAAATCAGTCGTGGCTACATTTGTAGACGTAGAAAATGCCTATGATAATGTTAATTTAATAATACTATATCAACAAATAAAGAAAATAAGAATCCCAGATATACTGTGCTGGAAAATTTATAAACTGTACAGTAATAGAGTTTTGTATATTCAAATTGAGAATAAACTAGTGGGCCCTAGGCTAACAAACACTGGGATACCCCAAGGAAGTATCCTAAGCCCAATTTTATATGCTATTTATACTTCGGATATTGGTAAAAGCATAGTAAATAGTAACCAAGGTAAAGTACTACAGTTTGCAGATGACATATGTATTTACGTAGACCAAGAGGAGGTAGAAAATGGTTGCAACATGATAAATGAAGTATACAATTATTTACTTGATGACTTGGATCAGTTTAATTTAAAGATATCTGTAAAGAAAACACAAGTTTGCATATTTTCCAGAAAACAAAAACTTCCAAAGTTAGTAAAAATGGAAAACTTACAAAAAGAGAAATCAAACGATTTCTACTTGGCGAAACCGAATTCAAATCTTAACCACTGTGTTTCCTAAAATTTGCGAAACAAACAGGTTTTGGTTCAGAGCAGTGGCTATACCGTTCTGAAGAGACTTAAGGAGGTCGAAATACGTATCAACGGTTGTTGCTGCACTTTATCAAAACAAAAATCTAATACCGTCATTCTGTTTTGTTATTTACTTCGTTGGAAGTACGAGAAACTGAATTCACTACGAATTTTGACTAGGATGGACGGCTTGTGGAATGCAATTTTAGATTCCCTTGCCGAGTAATTCATCCAGCTGTTTGTTTCGCAAATTTTAGGAAACACAGTGGTTAAGATTTGAATTCGGTTTCGCCAAGTAGAAATCGTTTGATTTCTCTTTTTGTTTTTAGATGGCGTAGTTACGTCTGTATATAGTTATTTTAATAACTATTATCTAGGACGGGAAAGATTTTTGTTTTGGTTCAGAGCAGTGGCTATACCGTTCTGAAGAGACTTAAGGAGGTCGAAATACGTATCAACGGTTGTTGCTGCACTTTATCAAAACAAAAATCTAATACCGTCATTCTGTTTTGTTATTTACTTCGTTGGAAGTACGAGAAACTGAATTCACTACGAATTTTGACTAGGATGGACGGCTTGTGGAATGCAATTTTAGATTCCCTTGCCGAGTAATTCATCCAGCTGTTTGTTTCGCAAATTTTAGGAAACCCAGTGTTTAAGATTTGAATTCGGTTTCGCCAAGTAGAAATCGTTTGATTTCTCTTTTTGTTTTTAGATGGCGTAGTTACGTCTGTATATAGTTATTTTAATAACTATTATCTAGGACGGGAAAGATTTTTGTTTTGGTTCAGAGCAGTGGCTATACCGTTCTGAAGAGACTTAAGGAGGTCGAAATACGTATCAACGGTTGTTGCTGCACTTTATCAAAACAAAAATCTAATACCGTCATTCTGTTTTGTTATTTACTTCGTTGGAAGTACGAGAAACTGAATTCACTACGAATTTTGACTAGGATGGACGGCTTGTGAAATGCAATTTTAGATTCCCTTGCCGAGTAATTCATCCAGCTGTTTGTTTCGCAAATTTTAGGAAACACAGTGGTTAAGATTTGAATTCGGTTTCGCCAAGTAGAAATCGTTTGATTTCTCTTTTTGTTTTTAGATGGCGTAGTTACGTCTGTATATAGTTATTTTAATAACTATTATCTAGGACGGGAAAGATTTTTGTTTTGGTTCAGAGCAGTGGCTATACCGTTCTGAAGAGACTTAAGGAGGTCGAAATACGTATCAACGGTTGTTGCTGCACTTTATCAAAACAAAAATCTAATACCGTCATTCTGGAAAACTTACAGTTTAAAGTTCAACCTAAAGTTAAGTATTTGGGGATGATACTAGATAGAAAAATGAGCTGGAAAGATCATATTGAATATGTTGTCACAAGAGCTGAAAAAGGTTATAATGCATTACGAGCAGTAAGTCACATAACTTGGGGAGCAGATGCTAATATTTCATTAATAATGTACAGATCATATATAAGATCAATTTTAGACTACGGATGCATATTTTACAACCAAGCAGCCAAAACTCACCTAAAAAAAGTAGGCTAGTATAGAACAGGTAAATGAGTATATCTATCTAGGACAAGCAATCAGAGCTAACAGAGAAAATCAAACAGCCGAAATATCGAGACGAGTAAGAATGGGATGGGCAGCGTTCAGCAAACTTTCTTACGTTCTAAAAAATCAAACAATCCCTCTATACTTACAAAGCAAGGTATATAACTCCTGTATAATACCGGTGCTCACCTACGGAGCACAGACATGGACATTTACACAGGCCAATTTGGATAGGATAAGGAAGGCACAAAGAGCGATGGAGAGACAAATGTTGTATATCACTTAAAGATAGAAAACGTAACCAGTGGATCAGAACCAGAACAAAGACAGTAGACGCGATAGAACAAGCAGCAGAACTGAAATGGAAATGGCCTGGATACAATGAACGTCTCCAAGACGGACGATGGAACAATGTCATCGGAATGTGGCGTCCATACAATGCAAAGAGATCAAGAGACAGACCCCAGATGAGGTGGAAAGATGATACAGGAAACAAGGAGGTCCCACATGGCAGAGAACAGCTCAAGATAAGGAAAGTGGAGAGAACTGGGGGAGACCTATATCCAACAATGAAAGGATAGAGAATAGGTTCAAAAAAAAAATACTAATCTACAGTGGAGTAGCAAAAGAAAACAGGGCCAAAGAAGTCAACTGTTTTGCTGAAAGTTGTACTAGCAGCATCTTTGGTCAGGCACACAAGTATTTTACAAATGTTCTCTTTTTACAAAAATCACTACCGAACTACGCGGATGTTCCCGACAAACAATATTTTTCAAAAATTCAAAAGTCTTTTTTAAAAGTCACTGCTGAATTTATTTTTAAATCTCACACCGAACACCACTTTAGCGAGATTAAATAAAACGAGCGGTTCTAATTTATATAAATATATTTATTTATAAGTTTACAGCACGAAAATATCTTATTAACTAACTTAACTTATAAAAAGTCTGCTTATATAAAAGTTATTATGTACAAGAATGATCTGGAGTAGTCCACCTCTAATTCGTTTGTTTGACGGGTCGATCTCTCCCGCGCTTGATTCATCTGGTAGCTTCTCGTCGTCCCGCGATGCAACCGTTATATGGACTACGTTGAATGCATGTTCGTAACAGTACTATTATTTTATTACAATAGAAAATCTGATGAAATTTATGTAGACTAAAACAAATTGCTAAATATTATTTTTCTATTTGCTTGTACCTTATTTCGGTATCAGTAAACCTTCTTAAGCATAATGCTATGGGCAACCTCCTATTGCGTACTGGGAACTATCGCTTTGTATTGTAATAGGTAGAGTATTACTATGGGGGGTTTAAAATTGGGGACAGAAGTTACTGGGGGTGGAGATAGGACAAGCAAAATAAACGAAACTTATGCAAACGGCGCTCAGGGTTTATTTGGAGAACTAGGTCGTGGATAAGTGAATGGCAAGGGGGTTGGATTGGGCAACTACAAGAGGTACTTAAACAAAGAGGTACTTACATGAATCTTCTGGACAAATGGGCAAACAAAACAATACGAAGGACCTCTAGCTATTTAAAATGAACGCCGCTTCGAGAAAACTTCTGCTGGATGAAAGGAAAGGTTCTTCCGTCCTAAAAACACCAGAAAAAGGGTTACAATCTTTTTTAAAATAAATAGATAAAATGGTAGGAAAAAAAATTAAACATTTAGTCTTATAACAAAATATTTTTTACCTACCACATAGGGTATAATTAAAGGGGGTTCGAAAACTGGGGTCAGAAACTACTGGGGTGGAGATAGGGCAAGCAAAATAAACAATACTGTGCGAAAGGCACTCAGGGCTTATTTGGAGAGCTAGGTCGTGGATAAGTAAATGGCAAGGGATCGGATTGGGGCAACCACAAAATGAAACAAAAAGAGGGCACACACATAAATATCCTGGACAAATGGGCAAATAAAATAACAAGAAAGACCTCTAGCTATTTGAAATGGGACGCCGCTTCGAGAAAACTTCCTGCTGGAAGAAAGAAAGGTTCTTCCTTCCTAAAAAAATCCAAAAGGGAGTAAGGAGACTTTTCTAAAATAAATAATAATTAAATTGGTTGGGGAAATAAATTAAACATTTATTGTTGTCTCACTACAAACAGTTACAGATATTACATGGTACAAAATACTATATTAATAGTTACAAAGATTTATACCAATAATAACAAAGAAAAACTTACATGTCATCCGTTTACAAACTCGGAAGATGCTACAGAACTTACAAAAAATAGTTACTGGACTATAAGTTACTGGACTATAAACTAGTGGCAGAAACTATAAATGTGGCAGAAATAATTTATTGCAAATAAAAAATTTTCTTTTTAAATAATGAAAGCAATTTAAAATTATTAAAAAAATGTCTGTCTTTACTTTGAAATTAAAATCAAAACAAAAAGTTACTTCGATTTTCACTGTATAACTTTAGATTTCTAAGGTTGGGAACTACAATTTAAACTCTCTGCCACACGAACAAATTCATCTCCAAATTGTGAGGGATACTCTGGGACGGCTTCTTGGACAAATAAAAACTTGAGGTTGAAAGTTTGGAACACAAGCTTTGGACTGGGCTTCTTAAAAAACAGAAATATATAAAACTGGACACAACGGCACAACATGTGGTTGTCTTTCGAAATTGTTGCATGCAGCACAAATCCCTTAGGTACTTAAAAGATTAGAAATAGTGATGACTCTTTTCTAAACTGACATATTACATAGAGTATATTTCACTATTTTCGACAAATTTTTGGCGGTCTCTTTACCGACACACTAAAATGTTTGCATAATTTAGTTACCCATTTCAACCTGACTTGAATTCCCCTCGACCTCAATACCGGCTGGGCCAGTTTTGCGTCTTACTTTTCTACCGCTCTCGAAATCAACAACCCAAAATTCCTGTTTTAAACCACTTTGACTATCTCGCTAAATAACCTTAAAATATTTCCAGCTCAAAACTAACACTTCTTCTTCTTTAAGTGCCGTCTTCCGATGGGAGGTTGGATATCATCATCATTATCTTTACTCTATCTACTGCTGCTCTGAAGAGTTCTATAGAACTGCATTTGAACCAGTCCCTTAAATTCTTCAACCATGACACTCTCATTCTTCCTATACTCCTTCCTCCTCTTATCTTTCCCTTTATTATCAGCCTTAGCATTTCATATCTCTGTCCTCTCATTACGTGTCCCAGATATTGTAACTTTCTTATTTTTATTGTGTTCATTACTTCGCATTCTTTGCCCATTTCTCACAATACTTCCGTGTTAGTTTTCTTCTATGTCCATGCTATTCTAAGCATCCTCCTGTAACATTACATTTCAAAGGACTGTAACTTATTTATGTGTTCTTGCTTTAATGTCCAGCTTTCAAGTCCATATTGCAGTATCGAAAACTCGTAGCATCTCAGTGCTCTTACTCTCAGTTCTAATCTAAGGTCTTTGTTGCAGAGAATTGTTTTCATTTTAACAAACGCATTTCTTGCTATTTCTATCCTTGCTTTTTATTTCGGTTGATTGATCATTATTGTCTGAAATCCGGGTTCCTAGGTATTTGTATTTATCAACCCTTTCTATCTATACATTTCCCAAATGTATGTTTGTTGGTATATTTGTTTTCTTTGTTATTATAATGTATTTGGTCCTTTTTATATTCATTTGTAGTCCATACTTTTCACAGAAACTGTTTGTTTTGTTTAGCAGTAATTGAAGTTGTTCAGCAGACCTTGCCATAATCACGGTGTCATCTGTATATATTATGTTGTTAATAGATCTTCCATTAATTATTATTCCTTCACTTTAAGATAGTAATGCTTCTTCAAAAATGGCTTCACTATATACATTAAATAGTAATGGGGACATAATACATCCCTGCCTAACTCCTCTCCTGATTTCAATTTCTGGACTGGGTTTGTTATTTATTACGATTTGTGCTCTTTGATTCCAGTAGAGGTTTGTTATTATTCTTAAGTCCCTGTGGTCTATGTTTTTTGTCTTTAGAATTTTGACTCATTTGTCATGTCTTACTTTGTCAAATGCTTTTTCAAAATCAACGTAACAAACATGCACATCAACATTCATATCCATGCATCTTTGAGTTAACACATTAAAAGCAAATAACGCTTCTCTGGTTCCTAGTCCGTTTCTAAACCCGAACTGACTATCATCTAATCCTTCTTCCAGTTTTTTATTTATACGACCATTTATTATTTTCAGAAATAATTTGAGAATATGACTTATTAGTGATATTGTTCTGTATTCACTGCAATATTTAGTAAATAAGTCTACTATAATGTCTAAAGTTTCATCTATATGAATTTTAAGGTTTCTATAGGAATTTGGTCTGGACCTACTGCTTTATCATTTTTGCTGTTTTTAATGTCGTTTTAATTTCCTCTTTTAATATCTTTAAAACCATATCCTCTTTTACTTCTATCTCCATCCGTTCTGTTCTATTAACTAAAACTAACACTCACAAATAAATAAAATAATCATATTTAACTGCATCGCCGAATTCTTTTTTGGGTAGTTTGACGGTAAATAAAGGACAACAAAATTTATATATTGCCTAGTGGCGTACTATATAATTTTTACACTTGCATTTTAAAAGAAATTATTATGCTACAATCTCACCACAAACAGTTACAAATATAAATAGCACAAAAATACTATATTAATAGTTACAAAGATTTATACCAAAATAACAAAGAAGAAAAACTTACTAAGTATGTCCTATCCATTTACAAACTCTTAGAATGGAGATACTACAATACTTACAAACGTTACTGGGCTATAATCTGTGGCAGAAATAAATTATTACAAATAAAGAAATATCTTTTAAATGAGACTATTCATAGAGGTTAACCTTTTTCTAAAAACAAAACAAACTAATGTCAAAAAAATAAAACTAGCTGTCATATGTCAATATTAAATTTTAAAACTAATAAATTATATGGCAGCTATGGTCACACCCTAAGATTTACAATATTTATTATTCCAATCTTAACTGTTATGAAAGCAAATTATTATAAAAAATGTCTATTTTTACTTTGAAAGTTCAAAACAAAAAAAGTTACCTGGATTTCACTAAAATGCATATTTACTCTAAATTCCTGGGGGTAGGAACTGGACTTATACTATACTCTCTGCCACGCAAAAAACTGCATCTCCAAACTGTTAAAAGATATCCTAAAACGGCTGCTTAGGACATTGAGGTTGAAATTGGGATACATTATATACTAGATACAAACTTTAAACTGGACTTCTTAAAAAAAAACTGGAACAATGTGGGTATTTTTCAAATTTGTTGTAATCGCCGTGTTACAAATATCTCATATAAGAGACGGCATACAACAAAAGCCAGTGATTACTCTTATTTAAGCAGACACATTATTTGAGTAAAAATCACTTTTCTAACAAATTTGCCTGTTTTTTTTCCGACTCAACTAAACACGACTGCTTTAATCTCCAATCTTTTCAAACCTAAAACTTGAATTCATTCGACATCCCATGTACCGGTCGGCTCCTATGCCACCATTTTTCCCCTCTAACCTGTTCTCGCCGACCCAAAATTCTTGTTAAATCGCTTCAAACTATATCGCAAAACGACCTTGAATTACTTAGGTACAGTTTTTAAAATTGTAGAACTAAGCGTACAAATAAATAAAACCATATTTTCATCACAGTTATGACTGGAATTTGGAATTCTTTTCTTTACATCACAATACAAACAGAGAAACAGGGAAATATTTATACTCGGGCTAGGGGCGTACTAGAGAATTCTTATACTTGAATATTAGATAGATAGTTTTTAAGGACTTTTCTGCATGCTACAATTGCCCCTTCTTAAAAGAGAAAACTCGGATAATTTTATCCAGTTTTTGATAAAGAAAAAACAACAAAAACAAAATCAAAAGATGGCCTTTTAAATGAGTTGAGACTTCTTAATATTATATTTTAGATAATGGCTAGTTTGGGATTAAACAACAAAAACAACATTAGTTACACGGAATAGGCTAGCGTGCCATCCATCACCAGACTGTTTAAAGTCGAGTAGACTGAAATGTGTAGACTCTACTTGAACTGTAGGTGACATGAGTTTCTATGCCTTAGGGGAAGCCAACCTTATGCCCCGCAGTGAACCTCGCTGACATTTATAACAGTAACACAAGTGATTTGTCGGACAGGCACAGCCATGTCACCTGGTTGTCTAAACCGAATACGATACACAAAAACAAAAGAAATGTTCTACTTCAGCAGGTAGGCATCTGCGAATCTCTACTATACGCCTAGCGATATAGGGAATTAGGATATAGACCCTAAATCTATATACCTACATACGACAAAATGTGATTCTCACATGTGTCTCCAACCAAAATAGGTTACCTGTATCAAAATTATCAAAGGTGAAACTATATTCTACAGCAAATTGCTCTCTATCTTAAGCTGTTCTTAGTATCGAATGTGTGTCCATGCCTGTCCAGTTTCTTACATTCTTCAACCAGGAGCATTTTCTTCTACCTGGACCTCTTCTTTTTTCCACTTTCCCTTCCATTATAAGTCGTAGGAAGTTGTATTTTTCTCCTCTGTAAATATGTCCTAGATAACTCGTTTTTCTGTTTTGTACAATATTTAGGAGTTCTCTCTCAGTACACATTCTTATTAGCACCTCGTTGTTGGTCACGTGCTCTGTCCAAAAGATATTCAGCATCCTTCGAAAAACCCACATCTCAAAGGCTTCTATACGCCTCATTCTTGTAATTCCGAGAATTTATGTTTTCACTCCGTATAACAATATGGAATAAATAAACGTTTTTACAAATTGGTATCGGATATTCAACGATAACGTAGAGTTTATTAGGAATTTTTTCATTTGTTGAAATGCGGACCTAGCCTATTCTATACGAGCACGTATTTCGACCTCGTGGTCAAGATCGTTTGTTATCCTGCAACCAATATACTGGAATCTTTGTACTGATTCTATATATTTGTTATAGATACAAATATTAATGTCGACATTTGGTGCACGTGTAACAGCCATTACTTTTGTTTTATTTGTGTTTATATTTAGTCCCAAGCTATCTCCCTCTCTGGTTATGACATTTAAAAGTCGTTGTATACCCTCAGCACTGTCCGCAATAACGACGGTGTCGTCTGCGTATCTTAAGTTGTTTACGTATTCTCCGTTGATTTTTATTCCTTTATCAATATATTCGAAGGCATTTTGAAAGATCTTTTCGGAATATATATTGAATAACACTGGAGAAAGTACACAGCCCTGACGAACTCCTCTTTTTATTGGCAATTCTGCTGTCAGACGATTGTCTATTTTGATCGACGTCATTTGATCCCAATATAGTTTCTTAATAAGTGCTACAGTGTTATGGTCTATACCATGTTGTGTTAGCGTTTCTATGAGTTCTGTGTGTTTTACTTGATCAAACGCTTTTTCGTAGTCGATAAAAAAGAGAAACACGTCTTTTCGCTGATCTCAGCATTTTTGTAGTAATATCTAGAGGCCAAATAATGGAGGCCTCCCTTGTACGAAATCCAAATTGATTGTCGTTCAGGTTTCTTTCGCATTTTCTGTATATTCGTTGATGTACAATTTTGAGTAAAATTTTCAGAAAATGGCTCATTAGGCTAATTAATCTGAACTGTGAGCATCTATTTGCTTTATTTTTTTTTGGGTATAGGTATAAATGTCGATCTAAGCCAGTCTTCTGGGAAGATTCCAGTGGTATATATTTTGTTAAATAATAGTGTTAACGTCTGAAGATTTTCTTCATTGATAAGCTTTATCATCTCTACGTATATTTCATCTGGACTTGAGGCTTTTCGTGGCTTTGCCGTATTGATTGTTTTTGTAACTTCCGATGTTAATATATCAAGTATTGTTTTTTGTACTATATTCATTTGTGGTTTTGTTCTCTCGTCATCAAACAGATCTTTGATGTATTTTTCCCAGATATCTTCTACATTTTCTGGACTAGATACTATTTGGTTGTTATCATTTATTAAAGTTGTTGTAGTGATTTTTTTCTTCATATTTGTGACTTCCTTAATCTTTTTGTATGCATTAAAGTAGTCATGCTTTTTTTAGTAAATCTCCGAGTTCCTCACAGTTGCTGTTCGTCCATTCTTCTCAGGCTTTCCTGATTTCGTTTCGGATGATTTTCTGGGTTTCTTTATATTTTTTCTTCATTGCGATTTTTGTAAGATCTTATGTCCATGTTTTGAAGGTGTGCCTAATACTTTGTTTCTTCTGCTTCCGCGGGTGCTTCATTAAACTTTTTTTTGATGCATCATTGAGTGTTTTCTCCATTTCTGCCTGTACTATTGGATCTTTAAGTTTTTCGAGGCTAGGTTTTATCTTCTCTCTGTATTTGATTTTCTTTAGTTAATTTGAAATTTTACCAACAACAGTATTGTGGTCGGAACCGATGTCCGCCCCGGGATATGTTTTAACTCTCCTGATTCAATTTCTATAACGCTTGTCAATTAATATATAATCAATCTGGTTTCTTATTATGCGGTTTTGATTATCGCCAGGTACTTTCCATGTATATAATCTTCTTTTTGGTTGTTTAAGCCAGGTGTTTGCGATCAACATACCAACTCAAAAACAAAGACATGAGATAGAATGTACTAATTACTTGAGGATGACATATTGTCCTCATCCGACACAAAAGGCTTTAAATCTTTAACATGCCACTTACCAAGGTCTAAACCATTTAAATCTAACAAACGATATACCACTGATGACAATTTTTCCTAGATGATTGCTTCAATATACTTTGGTGCTAGTTTGGACATAAACTTGTTGACAGCACAATATAAAACCGTATTTCTTTTCCAAACGCTATCACCCACTTGAAATTGGACTTCTCTTTTACGTAAGTTCTAGCTTTACGTTCATATCATTTTCGAAGATTAGCCTTAACGGTTTCAAAAACTTTATCTAATCCTTTAACTTCTGAAACATACATGTTACAGTCACCTGGAATTATCTCAAGATCTTGATTCTGTTGATCCTTTTGATCAACACCATAGTAGTTTCCACTTAAGGGAATACGACGGCCATAATTAAGGAAAGCTGGGGTATATCCAGTCACTTCATGCTTTGCTGTGTTAATAGCTGGTCTGATCTTTGCTAAGTTCTTGTCCCAATCTACGTGATCTTTCACATATATACGTATTGCTGTACCAATAGTTCTGTTGTTCCTCTCCACAAAATTACACTGTGGTGCATATATACTCGGCTGAACCATAGTTTCTGAACGTTATACCTATTACAGGTCTCAATTAAGAGAGGATTGTTCAGATTTGAGGCATTATCACAAATCACATATTGAGGAACACCAAACATAAGGAAAACATAATTTTCCAAAAACTCAACAATATTCTTAGCCGTGGCCTTTCTCAAAGGATGGACTAACGTATATATACTAAACCAATCAGCAACTACTAATAACCACGTATAACCTTTCTTTGAACGAACAAAGGGACCTATAAGATCTATGACAACTATCTGCCAAGGAAACTTGGCCTCTCTCTGCTTACCCGTTTTACCTAATGGAGCATAATTTGGTGTCTTCTAAGCACCACAAACTTTACATGACCTAACAAACTTAAGAACATCACAACGCATCTTAGGCCAATAATATCTTTCCTGAATATGGGACAATGTTTTATAATATCCAAAGTGAGCACACGTAACTGGCTCATGACAAGACTGCATCACTTGAAACCCTTGTGGTTTAGGCACAAGAATTTTTCATACTGCATCATTAGTTTCAAAAGAATTGGTGGTAGGAACAAACTTGTAAACACAGTCATTCCCCACCTTCCACTGTGGAAAACCAAGGGGAGATCGGAGTATCTTTGATCTCAAATTATCAAACCAAGGGTCTATTCTATCCACATTGACCTCTAAATAACTAATCTCTTGGGTAGTGTCAGCTGGATCATTAGTGTGAGCTCGAGAAAGAGCATCAGGGACTAAATGGGATTTTCCGTTTCTATGAATGAAATCAAAAGTATGCTGTATTAGACGCGTGGTCCATCTGGCTAATTTACCAGTGGGATGGGACATTTTATTCAACCAAAGAAGTGAATGGTGGTCACTAATGACCGAAAACTTGACTCCCTCGATGTAACCTCGAAGTTTCTCGATAGCGAAGATCACAGCAAAACATTCTCGTTCTGTAACTGAGTAATTTCTTTCAGCTCTGAAAAGAGATCTACTAACATACGCTATAACCTTTTCTTCACTATCTATAGTTTGTGTCAAAACACCACCAACACCGGTGTCAGATGCATCACATTGCACAACAAAGAGAAGATCAAAATTGAGCTGGGCTAAATTAGGGGCAGAAATTAGAAGTTCATTAATTTTTAAAACAGGTTGTTCAGCTTCACTTGTCCAAACTACAGATTGTTTTTTCCTGCGATGGCCTATAAGAAGATCATTTATAGGGGAGGCTTAACTGGAAAAATCTTTAATAAAACGACAGTACCAAGAACACATACCGATAAATCTTTTAATTTCAGTAGAACTGGTTGGTTTCGGATAATTGACCATAGCAAGGATTTTTTCAGGATCTGCCTTCAAATAATTATAGCCGAATACGTGACCAAGATACTTTAACTCTGACTTAAAAAAATCACACTTATCAATGTTGATGGTCAAGTTTGCTTCCTTAAGCTTCTCTTTAATGATCTTTAACAACTCAATATGTTTCTCAAATGTTGGGGTACATACTATAATGTCATCCAAATAACAAAATATGTAGGGCTCGAATTCAGGTCCAAAAATAGCATCAACAAGCCTTTGTTGAATCTGTGCACTATTGCACAAACCAAAGGGAACAGAAGTGAACTAAAAAGAACCTCTACCGGAAACATTGAAGGCTGTCTTTTTCCTTGAGTCAAGATGAAGGAGGATTTGCCAAAATGCTTTTCTCAAATCAATAGAGCTAATGCATTAACCTCCTCTAAGCAATGATATAATTCGATCTATCTGGGGCAAGGGATAATTATCATGAACTGTAACCTCATTCAATGAACGACCATCAAAACAAAACATATATTCTCCTGACTTCTTTTTAACTAACAGTACTGGACGTGATTGTGCTGGTTCGATCTTAATGCTCTTGTTCTCTTAATCTTAACATTTCACCTAACTCTTCATGTAGTAGTTTATTCATATATGGAGACAAAGGATATTGTCTTTCTTAAATGGTTTAGCATCACCTGTATCAATAACCATTTCCATTTTGTTGGTTCTTCTAATGTATTTTGAACTAGAGACTTCTCCAAAAGAATCCACTACTGACTTTGCCATATTCCTTTTAGTGGTAGAGAATAAGTCTACGGAATACAGTTTCTATTTTATTCTTCTTTCGGGAAGAATGCCAAGTTCCTTTCTCATACTTTAATAACAGTGAGAATTAATGCATAAAATTATTTCCCAAAATAAAATTGTAAGGGACAGAAGGTACGACAAAAAATTTTACCATGTGACAAACATCATCAGCCTCTATTGCAAGATCAATGGTACCAACAACTGATTTATTCGAACCATCTGCTAAGCAAACATGCTTAGTAGATGTGAGATTGTATTTAATTTCTTGGAAATCCAAAAAATTCAACTTCAGCGGCACCCACAACGGATGTAGAACAACCACTGTCCAAAAGAACTACAAAGTTTCTAGAGAAAATGGAAATACTAACATGAGGACGACTATCAAAATCTTTTTTCTCAAAAATTGGGTTCAACGATGACCTGTAAAGTCTGTCTGTCTTAGATCTATTCGAAATTCAACACCTAGGACAAGAAGATATAGACACACCTTTGTGACCACAACGGGAACAAGATACTTGCTTGCTCCTAGAATCACGGGAGATATGACCGGGTCTATTACAATTGAAACAAATAATCTTTCTTGGGTTTCTAAAACCTTGATAAGGGGGAGACTGCATTTATAGAGGTGGGAATGAAAAAGACTGCATTAATGGGGGAGGAGAGGAAAAAGACTGATTTCTTACTTCAGTATTTTCTGGTGCACTGGGTCTATCATTTTTATACCTATATTTAGGATTGGGTCTCCTAGAAGAATTATTTTCCTTCTCATGTTTGTTAACTACTTTACTTTTGTCTTGCTTATTTTGATTATCAAGCCCATGGACCTGTTCTTTGGGGTTTTCTAAATCGTCCAGTGGAATACCAGCAAGATCCTTAGTAGACTACAACAAGGGCAGGATATTTTGCTCCAAACGTTTTATAGTAGTTACTAACATTTCAACTGTAGCAAAATCTGGCAGGGCTATTAGTGGAATGTAATCCACTAAAATATTTTTCCTTATTATCTTCACCTTTTGGGCTTCACTTGGTTACGTTTCTAAACGTTTAAAAAAAATTGCTGAATAAATGATTATAGATTCATTCTTTTTCTGTTTCCTACCTTTCATTTCATCTAACAGATTATCATTATAATCTAGGGACAAAAAAGCAGATTTGAGTAGGGCTACCAATTCATGTCAACTATTAATTTTGTCTGTAACACTCCTATACCAAATTATACCAAATTTAAATCACTACTAAATTCTCTTTTTAAGGTGGTATATCACAATGTTAAAATTTATATACTTTTTAGGTACATTTATTGTCACCGTTTTAAAACAAATCTTGCACTTATTATTATGTACGTGAACTGTAAACTTTCTATTTGAATGATATCTAGTTAAATTTTCCAAAGAAAGCAGTAAATTTTGCTTAATTGTACTTAAATAAATCCATATCATAACTTACTTGGTAACCAGCCTAAAATTTAGTATTGTGTAAAAATTTTTATAGATAGGTACAAAATAGTTATATTAAAAATTATTAACTATCCAAAAAACTTAATTTTTAAATTAACTGTACCTAAAGATAAAATTACAATTAAATTCTGCAAACTAGGGATTTTATTGATATTGCCGAAACAAGTTGTCATTGGTAGTTCGTATTAAATTAGTTCGGCTGTCACTTAATAGATTGGAAAATAAATTCACGTGTCATTTAATAGAAGGCAGCAGTGATCACGGTTCGTAGACTTACTACGGTTGCCTCTTCCGACTGGGGTGGGGGTGAGTTACGTCACCAGAGTAGACAGGAAACATTTATTCGCGATTGAAACTGAATGTAGAGGGCAGGTCGATTGCAGTGTTGATTGGTTGAAGGGGAAGAATTACGTCACAAGAGTACAGTTTCGGGCTTAATGTTCATTGGTTAGGCGGAAGAGGCAACCGTAGTAAGTCTACGAACCGTGAGCAGTGATGTATTAAATGGTGACAGATGCGCGTTTGCCGAATTTAAAAAAAACTGCAAAACATTAAAAACGAGTTTTGTGGATATGCAGTAACCATGAAAATACGAATCACCTGGTTTTGTTTAGCAAAGCGGCCCCTCCCAGTAAACATTTTGGCCTCATTTGACCTTCAATCATGACTGTATAACGTCACAGCGTCTTAAAATTTTTTATTCTTGACACTGTGACGTTATATATGATCATGGTTGAAAGTCACACAAGGCCAAAATGTCTTGAAATGTTTACTGGGTGAATAAACTGAATTTTACATAATACATAGATTACATAAGCTCTAGATGTCACGTGGGGCTTATGTAAAAACAATTCCAGTGTTATTCACTTTCTGGCAAATTTATTTTTATAGACAAACAGTACCTATTATGTAATCATCAATTAATTTTTGTCAGTACATTTAAATATTTCCGTAAGTGAAAAAAATTATTGAAATTTACTTGAGTAATAATTAGAAATGAGATGACGCTCTTTTTTAACTGACTACATAAAACCTCCGTTAACCGAAATAATTGGGGGGGAGGCCATTTCGGATAATAAGAATTTCGGTTAAAAATAAAATTGTTTTTTATATTATTCTTGGTCAAAGTATAAGTATTAAAAAATACTATGAGCTGATTTCGTAATGATTTCTAATAAGTAAATACAGAATAAAGTAATAAAATTAAGGAAAATGAACAAGTTTAACATGCTTTTTTAAAGAAACATTTTATTTTCTTTTGCGTTTTTGTTTGACAACGATGTTTTGCAGCTATATCTCTTCATCGGTCATTTGCAGAACGTCATGAGTTTGCCTCATTCGATTGTTCGACGAAACATAAAGCAATCTGAAAAGGACAAAACTTTATACAAAGACAACAAAAATTAAGAACCTAATCGTGTCCCTAACTAATTAGGCCTACTGTATAAAGTTCTTACCTCTACGGCATTGAAAATCATTGAAGGCAGCGCGAGTCGGCGGTCTCGTGCTGCCTATTGTCTGTTGGGTTGTCATCTTCGTCGTCTAATACGCTCAGGTTGTCTGAATGAAGAACCATATCAATGATGTCCTGGTCGATGAATTCACTTTCTGAGTCATCGGCTGCTAACCACTCACGTATCTCTTCTTCGTTAATTTCTTCACATCCCGGCAAAAATTTTTATTAAAGTTTTAATTTTTTCTGTCGTTTCTTTATCATTTTCTTCTTCAGGATCGTCAATCAAAATCCAATCAAAAAGGTTGTTCCAGCATTTGAAGATTTGATCTTGGCCCACGACTAAGCACAGCAATAAACAACATGTTTCATTGTTAAAGATTGAGAATCAACACTTTTGGATTCATTTGTCTTCTGTAATAACAGATGTCTTAAGGATGTTCCTCTATGATATCTGTTGAATGTCTCTATTACTCCCTGGTCTAACGGCTGAATTAAGCTCGTGACATTCGGTGGCAAAAATCTGACCATTTTGTAGATTTTGAGAGTGAGTTGGCGCATTGTCAACAAGCAACAATGCTTTGATGGGAAGGTTTTTTGATTTTAAAAAGGATTTTACACTTGGGACGAATTCATGTTTGAACCATTCTGAAAATAAAGTGGTCGACATCCATGATCTTTTTTGGCCTCTATAAAAAGCTGGAAGTGCTTTTTCGGAAATATCTTTTAGAGCTCTTGGGTTTTTTGATTTCCCAACACATAGGCATCAATCGGTGGGTGAAATTAATGGAACTGTTTACGTTTTGCGATAAAAATTTACTTTTTATTGACGAAATTATTGAAACTCAGCCGTTTCGGTTAAACGAGGTTTCGGTTAAAAAGGTTTCGGTTAAGGGAGGTTTTACTGTGTACATATTTTAGATTTCTTAAAAACTATTGTTCTTATAAATAAATAGTTGTACCTCAATCTTCATTCACTTAAGAAATAGCATACTCCCTTTTTTGATCATTATTTACTTGTATTTCAAACAATTGCAAATTTCTTTATCAGTTTGAAATAAATATTTTTGAGAATGTAAAGAATTAAGAATTTCTCTTTAAATGCTGTATACAATAATTTATTTAAAATGAATTAAAAATATTTCCACATAAATAAAAGGTTTGTATCTATTAGCACAATGCTATTAGTCAGAATTAACTCGTAGCTTAAAAGCCTCGTTTGTTTAACTACCATGGTATTCAAATTATTATAAAAAGGTATTTGTAATTGATTAGAGAGATTAAGTAAAATGTTGTTTATATTACATTAGCTTTTCCTATTCTTATAATTTTTTGCACAAAAAATAATAAAAAAATATGATTATTTTTATTAAATTTTAATTTGAAAAATCAGTAAACGTTTAAAATTAATTTTTAAAAATGTGTATAGTACGATAAATAAACTTTTAGTGTTTACATCTATTTTCAATATCAACACTCAAAATCATCTCACCAATACTGATCATTGGGACTAAAAACAAAATCAAAAGCAGCAAGAGCATGGCCATAGGATTTAATCACTTTGATTTAAGTCAAATATTGGTATATATTAATCAGCTGGCGGTAGAGAATGCAGTACGTAAAGTAAAAATATACGTAAATAATATTATTTTTAAATTGTGCACAAATTATTTTTAAACGAAGAAAATAAAATATTAAAAAATGTAGAAATATACATATTATGTGAAGTACCAAACATAATAGAAGATGATTAAGAGAAACTCAGGATAATAGAGGAATAGGAATATCATAAGTAGCCGATGTTTGGAAGTCACGTGGGAAATAATAGGCTAGTAAAGAAACTAAAAGCGAGGTTTAAATGAAAAACGACGTGAGGAAATATATTAAACATTGTCATAAATGTCGAATTAATAAATCAAAAAGACATAATGTCCAAGAAATTGTGATATCGGATACTTCTTCGAAACCATGGGACACGATAGGTCTATTCCCTAAAATCAATAAAAGTAATCGATATTTTATCACAATGCTGTGCGAATTGACGAATTGGCGATCTCAGTGTGTAATAAAGAAGCTGAGACAATAGCTCGTGGAATATTTGAACATTTTATACCAACATACGGACCGATAAATGAGATTAGATCAGATTAAGCCACATAATACAGAAATAAAATAACGAATGAATTACTGAAAATGCTAAAGATCACAAACAATTTTTTAACGGTATGCCACCCTCAGTCGAAGTTGTGAAAACTACACAGAACACTAAATAAATACGTAAAATAATTTATAGATGAATACAAAGAAAATTGGGACGAGTGTTGCAGAATTTTCAAGTATTGCTACATCACTTCTTCACAAAGTGAATTAAATGAAATTAAAGACAGTGATTTTACGAATAAAATAAATGAACAAATGAGTAAAACACGAGTGAACAATAACGTAAAACAAAATGTAACATAATCTATCCTAGGAATATTGAGTTTAATACAACGATTTAAGAATATTTTAATAAATTAAATAGTTGTTTAACAAATTTTACTAGGACACACTGTGTAAAATATGCATGTCTGTTATAAAAACCCATTAGTTGCAGCAAGCGAAACCTTGCAAAATAAGCATAATAGTATCAACAACAATTGCTTCAGTAACGAAGCGATTCGTCACACATTGATATGATATAAATGTAGAAATCGAGGTCAATAATATTATTAGATCAGTAGTCAATGTTAATTGTAATTAAACAGATGTAATCCTAGTTACATGTGAATATACACAACAGACGATTTAAAAAATAACCACGTAATATCGTCAACTAAGTAGGTTGTTAATCAATAACAGTGAATCTGTAAATAGTAAGACATAACAATAAAAGGTGTAGAAATGATTATTTATACATATATTTCCAACTCCCCGTACTACTAACACGAGAACTCTCAGAGATGTGACGACTGGCTTATACGACAAGCCTTATTTTATGACGTTCCACAAACAGTTAAAACTTTATCATATGCTGCCATTAAGCAAGTTTATTGACGACCGTGGTTAATAGATCAAGTATGGTTCCTATCTGTTCGGTAAACTTTCCTATGTTTTAATTTACTTAGGTTATTTTGATTGGTTGTCTGAATAGAGAGTGCTTGTATGTTTAGTTGTAGATTAGGATTTGTAGATATCGTGATAGGGATATTATTTATACTGTTCTGATCGCAGGCTTGGGCGTAGTTCACTCCTTGTCTTGTTCTCGAATCTATTTTTGTCTGCTGCTGTTCTGTTATTCTGTGTTTTTTATCAGAGTGTGAGGTACAGGTATTGCAACTGTTTGTGCACTTCGGATGGTTTCCCTTGCAGTTTATGCACTTTACGTTTTCACCTCTAACTTTTCTTGTACTCGTTTGCAATAATTTTTTATGGCCATAACCCTGGCATCCTGCGCATTTTGAATTTTTTTTTTTCTAAGTAAGAAGCTTTAATTTGTACTCTGTTGTTGACTAAGATTTTAATTTCATATTTTTTTATTACCTGCAGATTTAAAATTTATGGAGAACATAAGTAGTGGTGATTTATTTCTTTTATCTTTGTTATTGTATATGTTGATCCCTTTGTGAATGAATTCTTTTGAGGTATTATTGGAATGATAAAGACCTTTTATAACTACTCGAAATATTTTATCTTACTTTAATCTGTAAGTATGGAACTTTGTTTTTTTTTTCTCTTCTGACTCCTTTACTACAGGCTCGTAAAGTTGGTCTTGATTAAGTTAAATGTTCACTATGTCTGAGCTCATTCTCTTTAATGTATACTCATTTTTTGCAATTTTTTTTAGTTTATGTATAGGGTTTCCAATTCCTACATTATAAATTGTGATTAATATTTTTTTATTTTCTTGTTTTCTCATATTTTCAAAGCGATTTTTTGTTTTAACAGTGTGCTTTCGTATATCGTCCCGGTTTCGACACTCTCATCTTGCTAACTCTGTCATCTTACTAATAATGAACTACAGGATTCGGTTATTATTCCTATTTCTCCTATTACTTCCAGGAAGTCATGGAATATATCATAAAGTTCTGATGATGATTTTGCCGTTGCTTAAGTTCATACAAACATACAAACATACTTCAGACATCTCTGATGCCTGAAATATGTTTTCCATTAGCTTGAACATAACTATTCTTAAATTTTCATCTCTTCTTCAACTTCCTAGATAAGTCAAAAAAGATAATTCATGCTCCACACTTCTCTCAAATATCGGTATCTTCACTTGGAGTAAGATTATTCTTTCTTTTCTAATACCTACTAGTTTCTTTTTGCTTTTGAGAGATTTTCGTTTCCATCAGTTTCAAATTCGCCTAATTTTCTTTTATCGTCTAAGCGTTTATTTCTTTTTTCTGTTCTTTTGTTTATGACTATACGGCTCTGTTGGATAAACTGCTATATGTGTTCTAGTCTTTGATGTTGTTTGGTAGCTGGGAGACTCTGCAAGCTAGCTAGCTATAAAAAGGCTAGTTTAACTACTTTGATGTCGCGATGTATTTACTTTGATTGTACTTTTTAGTATAAATCGAGTTTTGAATACAATTCTCGTGGTTTTATGACATCAGATTCCCTTAGGACTCTGTTTCATTAGATATAAGTTAAAATAGTTAAAACTAGCGGACCAACTTGACATCGAGTTTTTTAAATAAAATTTTTATTTTGCAAGAAAAATTAAGAGATCAATATAAACAATATAAGCAAGAATATACATAACATTCATCAATAATAATGCAAGTAAAAAAAAGTGATTATGGAAGTCGACCTCAAAACCGGAATGCAATTTTTAGTTCATCAAATGTCGACATGGATATCATTTAGCAGTTAATTTTGCATGCTGATCACGAATCCGGTGTCAGATTTGCTCTATCTTGACGTTTTATGCGCGTTACATATTTAGATTTATTAAATATTGATAACTAGGAATGCATTCAAATTTAATTTTAACTTTTTTAGGTTTAAAATCGGAAGTAGTCCCTACAAACCTTAATCACAACAGTAAACTATCGAACTACAATTCTCCGTATAATTCTAGTACAAATTTGGATGGTATATACACAAATGGATATCATAATACAGGTTGTTTTTACTCAAATTCTTTATATGGCAAAATCTCGACATCTACGGTTCGATTAGATCCTACCCATACCACATTGACTGTTACGCAAACTGCAGAAAATCATATACCCATTAAACAGGAACCAGCTGATAAAGAATATAAAGGTGAGTTGATAGTTTTATATAATTTGTATTTCATAGTTTTAGTTTAAAATAAACCTTTATGTGTTTCTATTTTTGTTGATATTAGTGTTTTACTGTTGTGCAGTATAAACAATTAGAGATATATTTTATATCCACTGAGAAATCCTTAAACTATATATATATATATATATATATATATATATATATATATATATATATTCTATAAAGAAAAGGTTAATAACAAATAAAGTTAGTAGGTATCGGTATAGCTCGTAATAAAGGCAAAAAAAAATAATTAAATATGTGTATAAGATGGAAGGCAGCCATATATAATGTATTTCTGACTATTGGTCGTCTTCAGTATGGTGCTTCCAAGTTAGAAAAGGAGCATGTTAAATTGGGAAACGATTGCTCCGGTAGTGATGTTTTTAATAGCCTATAATTCAGGAACTAATAAATGTTATTATTTGAAAATTCGGAAATGTTAATTGAACCTACAATATTATCGATTGATATATACATGCGATCTATCACTTCATTACGGGTGCTGTGACGTCATTAGAATGAAAAAAAAAATAAATGGATCATGGAAATGAAGGTTACGCCAAACGAAAGGCTTTTTTATCCCAAAGTTAACGGTGTACCAAAATGAGGGTATTAATGTTAATAAATACGTTAAATTATCAATTTATTGGGGCATTTATCGTTTTAAAATTAACCTGAAACTAGCATATTTTTATAGTTTCTACAATGAACAGCAAGTTATCCTTGAGATTTTATTTAAATCGTTTTTAGACAACTACAAATAGTAATAGCTAATGTCATTTTTTCTGTTCGCACATAAATTGAATTCATTTATTGTAGTTTTAAAACAGAATTTTGAAATATCATTAGTTAACACAGTAGTAAAAATGCCTTTTCCATTCACACCTAACGAAGACGTAGATATATTGTTGATGTACATATAACGAATATAGGGAAATTTTCTAAATGCTCAAACCTTGTACACGAAACGCTTTCCTAAAAGAAGAACACCGTCTTGCGTAACTTTTGCTATAGTTGAGGAGAAGATACGATAAGGGTTATTTCCGAACAGTAAATATGGAGATCATGTCATACCAATACAGACCGAACAAAACTTGGTGAATGTTTTAGCATGTGTAAAGATTAATCCACTTGTGTCCATAATGCTCATTGCTGTAGAAACTTGAGTGTCTTTAAGTACACTTAAAAGGATGTTATAAAACCACTATTACCATCCATTTAAACTGTTTGGTTCATGAATTGCAATATTCATCGCCATAACGCAAGTGATAATGCAAGCCACGCATATCTTTTTAACTAGAATTTCGTAAAATGATGATGCTCATATCCACAATAAAGGAATTGTAAATCGTCGTAACTTCCATTACTGGTCAGTGGAAAATCCGCACTCTTTAAGGAAAACTCGCTTTTAAACTAAGTATATGGGAAATTAATGTTTGGTGTAGGTTATGTATATATATATATATATATATATATATATATATATATATATATATATATATATATATATATATATATATATATATATGTTTTTTATGGGTTGGAGTCAATAAAAGTTATTTACCAACCCATAAAAAACATATTTATATATTTTTTCCAAACGAGTCACAAGTACTTGTTTTTTCTTATATATATATATATATATATATATATATATATATATATATATATATATATATATATATATATATATATACAGGGTGGTCCTTAAGTAATTGTACAAACGAAAACCGTAAATTCTACACTTTAAAATATTACGATTTAAGCCAACTTACTTTAATAAAATGTTAATATTAAGAAAGATACAGGGTGTTAAAGTGGAAATTTAAAATTCTATTTTTCGCTATAACTTGTACGTTTGTAAATATTTTTGGACAAAAATTTATAATTGGATGCTTTCGAGCAGGATAAATTATAATTTTATACAAACTTTAATGTAACTGATAGAAGGCGCCACATATGCCACATGTGTGGCATAGATTTGCGCTTAACTTTTTTGCTCTTAAAGTTAGCTCTATTTGTGTTAAAAAATATTAAAGATACATTATTTTTACAAGGAAAAGGTATACTTGTTGATAACCTTAAAATTTAACCGTTTTCGAGATATTCGCATTTTATAAGTCAGCTGCATAATAATTCTTAGTTGTAATATTTGTGCGGTGAAGCACTGAATACCTGTAGATAAGCATAATTCACAGTTTATTCTTATTACAACAACTCAAAGATGATAATGTAACATTAAAAAATTTTTGTTATGGCTGCTAAATGTCTTATGAAAATATTCTTCATCTTCTTCTTTAGGTGCCGTGTCCGTATTCAGACGTTGGCCGTCATCATGTTTACATTTTCCCTTTTATATCGCTTCTTAAGTTTCTATATCTACTGGAGTTGTATTACTTTTTCCCTATTGTAAAATGCTAAAAACCCAAAATATGTGTTTTATGTAAGATGGTACACCACCACATTCTAGAGAGAAGGCAGTGAGAACATACTTAAATATAACTGTTCCGAACGTTGGATTTATCGTGGCAGTCATATTCTTTTGCAATGTGGTGAGATATTGATATAATTATTTATAATTATAATATATAATTATTTAATTTATAAAAAATCCCAAAAGAATACTTATCATTCATTCATAAAGCCCAGGTATTGAATAACACATATGTGTCTTGTTTCATAATACTTTTGCTACCAATCTAACCTTAAAGACTCAGCATTTTGACAAAAACATCATCGTTGGCCTAATAACCGATATTGTTATAGATATAATAAACAAACAGGTAATTTAGTTCAGCATAATATTAGTTCGTTAGTTAATCATAATAGACCATGTGTTCGAGATGTAATTATAGTTACTCGTAAGCTGTAACGTAATCATATAAATAAGTAATGACATTTATAGGTTATTCCGTGTTTATATAAGTAACCAATGAATCAAATACATCACAGTTTAACCTCTGCTACAAATAAGATGTAGTTCCATAATATACCATAAGGTTTGGATATGTATCCAAAAGAATATATTCATCCATTATGCATTATAGCCACCACGTAGCCCAGAATTTAATCCGCTCGATTTTGGTGTATGGGGCGTATTAAAACAACGTGTCTATAAAAATCCCATAAACATTCGCAACTAACTATGGGAAGAAATAAATACTGCAGCAGTTTCTTTAGAACCAATGATGCTATTTAACATGAGCCAATTTTTTATGTAATATATTGACAAATGAATTAAAGAAAATGGTGGACATATCGAACACTTACGTTGACAAAAAGTTATGTTATTTAGTTTAACTATTTCTTAATTTGGTTTGTAAACAAAATGTTTTGATTATGACTTTAATTTAACATAAAACGTAAAATGTTTTATGTAAAATCCCTATTATTCCGTTTTTGTGAAATCATATTATCAATTATGATGCTGATATATTTATTTTATTTAATATTTCGTTAACTATTGACTTTAGTTAAAGGTATTTTATACCAAAATTTAGATTTATTAATGTTTTTGTCTATTTTTCCTTCGTTGCTTGGAGTAATTGCCTTAAATCAGAATTATGCAGCTGATTTGTAAAATGCGATTATCACGAAAACTGTTAAGTTTTGAAGTTATTAAGAAGTATACCTTTTTTTTGTTAAAATAATGTGTCTTTAATATTTTTTATCAAAAATACAGGTAACTCAAACAGCAAAAAAGTTAAGTGCAAATGTATGCCACATATGTGGCATATATGGCGCCCTCAATAAGCTACATCAAAGTGTGCAATAAATTATAATTTCTCATATTTAAAAATACCCAGTTGTAAATTTTTATGCATAAATGTTTACAAACATGAAAGTTATAGCGAAAAATAGAATTTTAAATTTGCACTTTAACACCCTGTATCTTTCTTAATATCAACATTTTATTAAAGCAAGTTGGCTTAAATCGTAATATTTTAAAGTGTAGAATTTACGGTTTTCGTTTGTACAATTACTTAAGGACCACCCTGTATATATATATATATATATATATATATATTGTAATATTATTACTTTAGTATTACTTACTTTGACAAAAAGTTTAATGTTATTTAGTTTAATTATTTCTTAGTTTGGTTTGTAAACAAAATATTTTGATAATAACTTTAATTTAGTACAAAACGTAAAATGTTTGATGTAAAATCAAATTATTCTGTTATTTTGTCAAATCCTACTATAATATATATATATATATATATATATATATATATATATATATATATATATTGAAATGATATTGTTTAAAAAAATTAATTTATAAGTTATATACTACATAATATTAGATATAAAAAAGTATTTGATTATTTTAAATAAGTTATATACTAGAGAATTTAATAAAAATATATTTATGTGAGGGCATTTTTAATAAATTAGCATATAATAAGTGTAAAAAGTTGTATTTTAATGTTGTAAATATATTTAAGTGAGCCATGTGCATAGGCAACCAACTATACAGTAAATTGACAGATAGAAATTAATCATAATACGAATATAAGTGGGGTTATAATAATAATGTTAGTTTAAAATGTTTAATTTATATATATTTAATGATTTAAATGTTTATTCTGATCTGAAAAGCCTAAATGTCAACAAAATTATCAATGGAACATTAACGAATTCTCCAGAGTGCAGAGTGTGACCATTGTTTACGGTCGAATATTCTGGAATAATGATTATGTCGGTGGATGGAACAGATATTTTTTCGAGAACATCCATATCGAAGAAATAGAACAAATTGGAACATGATCTCTTACCAGATGGTTCTAGAATATCCAAAAAGATATAAATACCCGTGATTTGGATTCAAGCGGGAGTTTTTAGTCAGAAGTCAGGCCAGTTCATTATGAAAGTTAGTAGACACATTTAGTTAGTTTAGTAAATTGTTCAGAATTTTCAAGAAGTCAGTCAGAAAAGTTTAGTAAGAAATATGAAAGTTAGTTGGAGTCAGTGAATCAAGTACAAATAGTCCAATTGTTTAATATAATTAAAAAAGGTATATTGGAAGAAATTAAATTATGTTATGGTTGGAGATTAGTATAAATCAACTTGTAATAATTGGATATTGGTATATTGAAAAGAAGAATAAATATAAATGCTGTTTGCTGGTTTGCTTGGTGGTATATAAATGCTGGTGAAGAAAAATATATCTTAAATTGGTAGAAGCTGATAATTGGAAAAAGAAATTTCACAAAAACAAGGATAACCGAAGTACGAAGACATTCAGTGGTGATTAGAATATATATAGTGGAAAACAGTTCATTTAGGCATTCAGTGAAAGAAAGGTACAAAATTTTGTTAATATAATTTAGTTAGTGTTATAACAATTTCAATTTTGAAGATAGTTTGTTTAAATTTAACATTGTCTATAGAATTTAATTGGTTTTATAAGAACATCAATTTAAAGATAGTTTATTTTAAATTTACATTGGCTAGGTTAGATATATATGTGTGTTTCATAATAGTTATAATAAAGATAATTTAAAAAAGTACTTACAAGCTAATTCTTTGAGAACCGCGATAAAAACCCTATATATTATATTATTAAAAATACTCATTGCTCATCATTCAAACAAAAAACACATCATAACAATTTGGCACCCAACGCGGTGGCTCTCTATTTAAAAGAATTAGTTTGGGAAGATAAGTGCTCTCATATAATTAAATTAATTATCAGTAGAAAGAAAAAGTATAGATTTTAATTTTAATTATATTTGAACAAGTAAAGTCTCAAAATGTCTCAAGGAAAGAAAGGTACAAGAAGCAAAAATAATGAAGAAGATGTGGAAGTAGAAACACAACCTATACAAGATGAGAGTTTAGTTCAAGTTCCACAAGATACTGCAGAAATGAATCCAGAAAGAGAGGAAAATGTCAATATGGCAGCTTTGATGTCATTAATGATGCAGATGAACAAGACAATAGAAGAGAATTCAAAAGAAGTCAAAGAAGACATGAAGAAAATGGAACAGAAAATGGAAGAGAATACGAAGAAAATGGAAGAGAATACGAAAAAAATGGAAGAGAACACGAAAAAAATGGAAGAGAATTATAGAAAATTAGAAAAGAAAATAGAAGATAATAATAATAAAATTGTAAAGCAAATAGAAAAACAAATGGATAAAAAACTTGAAGCTGCAGAGAAAAAAGTAGCAAATGAAATAAAAATTATACGGAATGACTACAAGAAAAGGATAGAAAATGAGAGGACAGAAGTAAAGAGGATTATTCAAGATAATAAGATAGATATAGAACAGAAAATAGAGTTACAGAAATGTAACTTAGAAGTAAAAATTAACGAAGACAGGAGAAACACAGAAGAAAAATTAGACGATATACAAAAAAATATCCAAATAAATAGTAATCAAATAAGAAATGTGGAACAGAGAATAGATGATATTTCACAAATGAGAGACATAGGGAGACCTTACTTAAATTTAACAAATGAGACTGGGATTAAATTCTCTGGTAATATAAAAAATTTGCATCCTAGAGTATACATAAATAGTTTAAAACATAAATTAAGATTGGTGAATAATATTAATGATATTAAAGATTATATTAGAATGATATTAAATGACAATGCAGCAACTTGGTTTGCTAGTATTGAGAATGATTTAGATAATTTTCAAACATTTGAAAATAAATTTTTAAATTATTATTGGGGTGAATTAGAGCAAGCCAAGTTTAGAGAAATTCTATATTTTGGAAAGTATAATCAAAATTTAAAATCAAATATGGTAGATTATGCATTGAAATTGATAACAGTTGCAAACTATTTAGAACCACCACTTAGAGAGGATGAAACAGTCTTAAATGTATCTAGACATTTTGATGCTGATGTTGTGCAAACCGTAACTGTACAAAATATTCAAACAATAGATAGTTTTATTAATTTTATTCAAAGAATACAAAGAGGCAATATGACAAGTAATAATAACAACAGAAAAAACAATAATAACTTTCAATATAATAAAAATGATAATCAACAATATAGACAATCATATAACAATAATACTAGGTATGGTGATAGTTTACAAAATTTTAATAATAATAACAGTAATCCAAATAGACAGAACTTTAATAATAATACTAGTTATAATAGACAAAATTTTATTAATAATACTAATTATAATAGACAACATTTTAATAACAGTACTAATAATAATAGACAAGATTTTAACAATAGAAGAAATACAGAGCGACCTAACTATAACAGACAGGTAAATTGTGTTCGAAGGAATAGAAGCTGCGAAGACAGGGAACGAAATAGTACAAGGCAAGAAAATGTGAGTAGAAGTCATAGTAGGGAAAGACATAGGACATCAGATCCAAGTGGTCAGATACAATCTGACAATTCTAATAATCAAAATTTTGTGCAGTAAACTTTCTGAATTACAAGTTAGGCCATTGCTATTATGAAAAACCTTCTGAATTTATTTCTCTAGATGAAGATAAAATTATTGAATCTATTAATTTAATTTATATAAATGCTTTGGCCAAAAATAAAATGATTAAAATTATGATAGATACTGGTTCAGAAAGTACTTTAGTCTCGGAGAATTTTATTTTTAATACAATAAAACTATCAGATATAATAAAGATTCCAAAAATTAAAATTATTGGTGCAAATAATAAGAAGTTGGGTGAAATTGATAAACTAGCCAATTTTAAAATTAATATTCTTAATAAAGAAATTAATATGCAAGGATTTATTGTCAAGGATTTATGTGTTGATATATTAATGGGAAATGATGAATTGAAAAAAAAGAAAGTAAAGATAGATTTTGAAGAAAAAATGGTAACTTTGGAAGGGCAAATAATTAAATTTATGCAGAAAGATGAGGTAGAAGAAGGAATAAGAGTTGATAGGATATTATTAAAAGAAAATAATGATGTTTATAAAGAAGAAATGTATTTTGATGATAGGGAAATGTCCCAAAAGAATGTAAAGAATAATTATTGTAGTGAATATTTAAGGAATGGAAATTTTAAGCAGATGGATGCCTACGAGGCGGAGTGCGTAAAATTGGAAGCAAGGAATAATGAGTACATAATGAAGAATAATTTTATTTGTAAAGAAGAAAATATGATAAAAGTTTTAAATTGCCCTGAAGAATATAAATCAATAGTCATTTCCATATTGCAGCAACACAAGGGACTTGTCAATAAAGAAAATAGAATTGCACAAAATTATATCCATAGTATAAAAGTTAAAGAAGAAAAAGATTTTAAAACAAAATCATACCCAATACCATATAAATACAGAGAAGAAGTAAACAAAACAATTAATAATATGTTAGAAGATGGAATCATTGAGAAGGCAGATACACGTTTTATCAACCCTATAGTAGTAGTGCGTAAAAGATCAGGTGAAATCAGGTTATGTTTGGATGCAAGGAATATTAACAAGATCACTGAAAAGCAATTTGAAGCACCAATGAGTATAGATGGAATACTAGGAAGAATTACAGGAATGTCATTTTTCACTAAAATTGATTTACAGCATAGCTTTTGGTTAATACCTCTAGAAAGAAAAAGTAGACAGTATACAGGATTTCAGATAGATGGAGTAGTGTATCAATTCAAAGTAGTACCATTTGGACTTCAATCATCTTGCAGTGCTCTATGTAGATGTCTTCATGATATTTTGGATCAATATGAACATTTTGTAATTCACTACATTGATGATATATTAATTTTTTCTAAAACGGCTGAAGATCATGAGAAACACCTAAAAATTATAATAAATAGATTAGACAAAGTTGGACTTAAAATAAATCAAGAAAAATGTACATTTTTTCAAAAAGAAGTAATATATCTAGGTTATAAACTTAACACTAAGGGAATCGAAATGGATCCAGAACGGACACGAGTCATTCAGGAATATAAAACACCACACAATTTAAGAACTTTAAGAGGATTTATTGGAATAATTAATTATTATAAAAGGATGATACCAGATCTAAGTATAAAAGAAATTCCATTACTTGAACTACTGAGAAAAGGTGTAAAATGGAGATGGGATCAGAGAAGAGAACTAGCATTCCAAGAAATTAAAACATTTTTCTGTCGAATTTGAAAATATACTATCCTGACTACACACAGCCATTCATATTAAGAACAGATGCATCAATAGAGAGATTATCAGGGGTATTATTACAAATACATGATGGGGTCGAATACCCAATACAATTCATTTCAAGAATTACAAAGCCACATGAAAAGGGTTACTCAGTTTCAGAATTAGAACTAGCAAGTATAATACACTGTGTCACAAAATTAAGATTTTATTTGTTGGGTAATGAATTTACAATAGAAACAGATCACCAAGCTTTAACGTCTATATTAAATAACAAATATGGAAACAGTAGAATACATCGGTGGAGTCTAATACTTAGTGAATACTGCTTTGAAATTAAATACATTTCTGGAAAATCCAATATAGTGGCAGATGCTTTATCAAGGTTAGAAAATATACCACAAAAAGGGCAGCGAACAATAAAAATTGGATTAAATCAATTAGTAGAAATACTGGATTATATTCTAAAGAAGAAATTATAAGAGATCAGATCAATTTGAGTGAAAAACAAAAAGTCCTTAGGAAAGATGGGGTATATTATAAAATAATAAATGGCATAGAAGTATATGTAATAACTAGAACTTTAGCAAAGAAAATATTGAAAAATTTACATAACAATTATATGCATATTGGTTCAAGAAAGCTATGGATGCTATTTAGGGACAATTATTTTGCAAAGAATGACATAAGTATAGCAAAAGAAATTACTACCCAATGCCCAATATGTCAACTAAACAAAGAAAAGAATTTCAAAAACCAGAACACATATAAATCTAATGTTGTATATGAAAAACTAAATACAGTTTCCATGGATTTTATTTCAAATTTAGTTCTCAGTCCAACAGGAAAAAAAGCATATACTAGTGATAGTTGATTTATATACAAAATTTATTAAACTATATCCCTGCTTTAGAACAAATGTTAAAACATTAAAATTATATATTAATCAATTTTTCGAAGAAATAGGACCATTTAGAAATTGCATAATAGATAATGCTACATATTTGACCAACCAAAAATTTCGGACATTTTGTGAGAAAAAGGGAATCAACATTCATTTTACAAGTATCAGACATCCTCAGGCAAATCCTGCAGAAAGATATATTAAAGAAGTTATAAAATATTTAAGGATACTGTGCCAAAACCAACATGAAACTTGGCAGCAACATATACCACAAGTAGAATATTTTTTAAATAATACACATAATTTGAATACAGAGGAAGTACCAGAATATTTAATGTTTGGCCATATAGGAAACAGAAAGTGGATTAGTGAATATAATCAGGATATGTTAGAACAAGTAATGCAGAAAGTGAATAACCGAATTAGGAGGAAAGCTGAAAAATATATCAGAAGACAAAATCGAAATATAAAAAAACCAATCACATTTCAAAAAGGAGACCAAGTGTTAATTCGTTCACTTAGAAAAAGTAATGTTAAAGAAAATCGTTGTAAGAAATTACAACCAATGTTTGAAGGTCCATATAGAATTGAAAATCAGAATGGACTAAATAGTTATGTGTTAATAGATGCAGAGAACAGACTAAGAGGCATGTTTCATATTAATGACATTTTTCAATATCATGAAGAGATTGAATAATGTTTTCTATACCTTTAACACAAATATAATAACACTAATAACTTACTGATAGATCCATTTCATACATAGACGGTAGATTTCTTTGTTGTGAATCAATTTGACATCATACTTGTTGAATTTTGTATATATGGAAATTATTTTGTACCCTAAAAATCATAATTTGGGGGTTAGATACAAAATTGATTTTATAAATGTCTTTCTAATATAATAAAGTATAAAACTTACCAATTTATATGGATGAAAGCCTGTTGAATGGAAATAATTCCTAGATTTGTATCTTAACATCCATTGTAAAATGTAAACACAATAAAACAACACACAAACTTTATTTGACATGACAGTTTGACATAGACAGCGAACAGGGATGTATTTGATAGAACAATTAAAATATGAAATTAAATTATTTCATTTATTATAATTACTAAGGTATGTGGATAAGAAAATTAATATTTAAAAAAATAATAAGTAAATTATTTATTTTAAATTTAATTTTGGGGTGTTTGAAATGATATTGTTTAAAAAAATTAATTTATAAGTTATATACTACATAATATTAGATATAAAAAAGTATTTGATTATTTTAAATAAGTTATATACTAGAGAATTTAATAAAAATATATTTATGTGAGGGCATTTTTAATAAATTAGCATATAATAAGTGTAAAAAGTTGTATTTTAATATTGTAAATATATTTAAGTGAGCCATGTGCATAGGCAACCAACTATACAGTAAATTGACAGATAGAAATTAATCATAATACGAATATAAGTGGGGTTATAATAATAATGTTAGTTTAAAATGTTTAATTTATATATATTTAATGATTTAAATGTTTATTCTGATCTGAAAAGCCTAAATGTCAACAAAATTATCAATGGAACATTAACGAATTCTCCAGAGTGCAGAGTGTGACCATTGTTTACGGTCGAATATTCTGGAATAATGATTATGTCGGTGGATGGAACAGATATTTTTTCGAGAACATCCATATCGAAGAAATAGAACAAATTGGAACATGATCTCTTACCAGATGGTTCTAGAATATCCAAAAAGATATAAATACCCGTGATTTGGATTCAAGCGGGAGTTTTTAGTCAGAAGTCAGGCCAGTTCATTATGAAAGTTAGTAGACACATTTAGTTAGTGTAGTAAATTGTTCAGAATTTTCAAGAAGTCAGTCAGAAAAGTTTAGTAAGAAATATGAAAGTTAGTTGGAGTCAGTGAATCAAGTACAAATAGTCCAATTGTTTAATATAATTAAAAAAGGTATATTGGAAGAAATTAAATTATGTTATGGTTGGAGATTAGTATAAATCAACTTATAATAATTGGATATTGGTATATTGAAAAGAAGAATAAATATAAATGCTGTTTGCTGGTTTGCTTGGTGGTATATAAATGCTGGTGAAGAAAAATATATCTTAAATTGGTAGAAGCTGATAATTGGAAAAAGAAATTTCACAAAAACAAGGATAACCGAAGTACGAAGACATTCAGTGGTGATTAGAATATATATAGTGGAAAACAGTTCATTTAGGCATTCAGTGAAAGAAAGGTACAAAATTTTGTTAATATAATTTAGTTAGTGTTATAACAATTTCAATTTTGAAGATAGTTTGTTTAAATTTAACATTGTCTATAGAATTTAATTAGTTTTATAAGAACATCAATTTAAAGATAGTTTATTTTAAATTTACATTGGCTAGGTTAGATATATATGTGTGTTTCATAATAGTTATAATAAAGATAATTTAAAAAAGTACTTACAAGCTAATTCTTTGAGAACCGCGATAAAAACCCTATATATTATATTATTAAAAATACTCATTGCTCATCATTCAAACAAAAAACACATCATAACAATATATATATATATATATATATATATATATATATATATATATATATATATATGAAAATTACTGAGTTCTCGGGAAGAACCGCGTTGAGAATTTAAAACTCGACGTTTCGGCACCCATTTTGGAGCCATTATCAAGAGGGATACGGTTCGGTTCGAGTTCGGGGTCTCAATCTGCCTACTCCCCTCACTCGAGACGTACCAGTATCTTGTTCTATATTGCAAGAACTGTCTCTCGGCACTGAGGTCTCAATCTGCCTACTCCCTAGTGTCGAGTGACAGCCGGTCTTACCCTGTGTGGCTGCTTTTATACTCGCTGTATGCGCGGGAACGGTATGCGCTGACGTGGTCTGAACTGACGTGGCCTGAGCGGTGTGGGCGGGAGGTCGCTGAAGAAGGGGTCGCCATGTTGCCGGTAATCGTTTCGCGTCATCGCGCGTGTTCAAGCTGTGAGGCCGTTTTTCGATTTCGATAGCTTCACGAATGATTCTCGCTTTTAATGAGCGGATGGGAGCGATGGTTTTTGCTTTTTCGAAATCTATTTTGTGGCCTGTCTGAATATGATGTTGGGCTAGGGCTGAAGTGGTATCGGAATGTTTGACTGATAGAGAATGTTCGTAAATACGGTTATGGATTCGTCGGTTTGTCTGTCCTACGTATGTACGTGGGCAACTGGAACAAGCTATCTCGTAGACACCATGGTCTTCATTGGGGATTTGGTCTTTTACGGATCTAACGAGATTGGACAATTTGGAGTGAGTGGTGAAGATGGTTTTGATATTAAGAGAGATAAGAGTTCTACTGATCTTGTCAGTGACACCTTTAATAAAAGGTAGAAAGATTTTGGGTTGATCCGGCGGCAAGGTTTCTTTTTTGGATGGAATGGGGTTTAGAAGTTTTTGAATGCTTCTATTGATTTGGGTTTTGTGGTAGCCGTTTTGTAGGAGTGTTTGTCTTATTGAATTGATTTCGGATGACCTGTGATTGTTGTCGCTAAGTCTTATGGAACGGGAAATAAGAGTGTTGATGACTGAATTAAGTTGGGCGGGGTGATGATGTGACTGGGCATTGAGATAGCGGTTTGTATGAGTGGGTTTCCGGTACACGGAATAGGAAAAACTGTGAGGTGGATTTTTCTGAATAAGAACATCAAGGAATGGCAAAGACGCTTCAGACTCAACTTCCATCGTGAATTGAATGCTGGGATGTATTCCATTCAGGTGGGAGAGGAAGAGATCTAATGTGTCTTTACCATGGGGCCAGATGACAAAGGTGTCATCAACGTACCGTAACCAGCAGGTGGGTTTGAGATTTGACGAGGACAAGGCTACTGTTTCGAAATGTTCCATGTATATATCTGCTATTACGGGAGAGAGGGGCGATCCCATTGGGGCACCTTTGATTTGACGATAGAAACGATTTTGGAACGTGAAATATGTATTAGACATGCAGTGTTTTATAAGAGATAATGTGTCTTGGGGAATTTGATGTTTAGAGTCCAAGATGGAAATGGTTTCATCGATGGGAATGTTGGTGAATAAAGAGACAATGTCAAAACTGACTAGTATGTCTGAGGGCGAAATAGAAAAGTTTTTCAGAAGATCAATGAAATGAAAAGAGTTTTTGACAAAGGACGAGGCGTTTTCGGCTAATGGTTGTAAGGATGAAGCGAGATGTTTTGCCAATTTCTGAGTGGGACAGTTGTATGCACTGACGATGGGTCTTAGGGGAACATTGGGCTTATGGATTTTTGGAAGGCCGTATATCTTTGGAATTCGGGATGATTTTTCTCTGGGTATAAGAGATTTTTTGAGGTCTGGAGATAGAGTAGACTTATTTATAATGGATTTGGTCGTTTTTTCTAGATATGTGGTTGGATCATTTGGGACATGTTTGTATTCTGTGGAATTCAGAAGTTCGGACATTTTATCGAAATAGTTAGAAGAGTTGAGAATGACGGTGGCATTACCTTTGTCGGCCGGAAGGATGACGATGTCAGGGTTGTTGTAAAGTTCTTTGAGGGCACGTCTTTCTGAAAGACTGATATTTGAAGGTGGCGGTTTGGAAGTACGGATAATTCTGGCGACATCTTGTCTGGCAACTTCGGCTTGGTCGGAAGGAAGATGGGAAATAGCTTCTTCAGTTTGACAAATAATTTTCTCAGTTGGAATGGAAAGAGGAGTGACAGAGAAATTGAAGCCTTTTGACAGAGCTTTGGTAGCTGAATCGGATATGTGAATATCTGAGAAATTATGGACAACAGTAGAAGGTTGTTGATTTGAAACGGGCGGTGGATTTTGCTGAGAGATAAGTTTGTCCAGTTTGCGTTTCTGGGTTTGGGTTTTGTTGTCAGAAATGTGTTGGGCTTTTTGGTGAGAAAGACGATCGAAAGTGTCCCATAATAATGGATGGATATTGAAAGAGTGGATGTCATTGTAGGTTTTAAGAAGTTGGGAATTTGTTGTATCTAAGTTGCGTCGGGTGGAATGAATTGAATTTCTAAGAAGCGAAAAACCAGTGGCTCTAAGAATTTTGGAAATTGATGAAGATTTGGTGTGATGTTTAACTTGTAAAGATTTTGGAATGACTTGATGGTCACGACATGATTTAAGAAAAGCAAGATCACAGAGAAGACGGTATTTGCGTGTTAGAAGATTAGAAAAAGATTTGGTAAGAATGAAAAATTCCTCCCCGTAGAGGCGAATAAAATGTTCGGATAAGTTTCCGCGGTCAGATGAATGAAAATTACTGAGTTCTCGGGAAGAACCGCGTTGAGAATTTAAAACTCGACGTTTCGGCACCCATTTTGGAGCCATTATCAAGAGGGATACGGTTCGGTTCGAGTTCGGGGTCTCAATCTGCCTACTCCCCTCACTCGAGACGTACCAGTATCTTGTTCTATATTGCAAGAACTGTCTCTCGGCACTGAGGTCTCAATCTGCCTACTCCCCAGTGTCGAGTGACAGCCGGTCTTACCCTGTGTGGCTGCTTTTATACTCGCTGTATGCGCGGGAACGGTATGCGCTGACGTGGTCTGAACTGACGTGGCCTGAGCGGTGTGGGCGGGAGGTCGCTGAAGAAGGGGTCGCCATGTTGCCGGTAATCGTTTCGCGTCATCGCGCGTGTTCAAGCTGTGAGGCCGTTTTTCGATTTTTAAATTCTCAACGCGGTTCTTCCCGAGAACTCAGTAATTTTCATTCATCTGACCGCGGAAACTTATCCGAACATATATATATATATATATATATATATATATATATATATATATATATATATATATATATATATATATATATATATATATATATATATATATATATATATATGTATATATATTTAAATATATTTAAATATATATATATATATATATATATATATATATATATATATATGTATATATATTTAAATATATTTAAATATATATATATATATATATATATATATATATATATATATATATATATATATATATATATATATATATATATATCATCATAAGTGGCTCGACAATCCGTTGTCGTTCTTGGCCTGCTCACAAAGAAGTCGCCACTCCTGTCGATTCCTGGCAACTTTCCTCCATCTTCTAACCCCTAGAATCTGTAGGTCTTCTTCCACATCATCAACCCATCTCATTCGTGGTCGTCCTCTGCTTCTTGTGCCCTCTGGTTTTGAAAATGTTAATCTCTTCGTGTATTCGTGATCTGACATCCGAGCAATGTGTCCAGCCCATCTAAGTCTCTGCACTTTAACGAATTTATATATATATATATATATATATATATATATATATATATATATATATACATATATAACTACTATAATATATATATATATATATATATATATATATATATATATATATATATATATATATATAACTATCCTGCTGATATATTTATTTTATTTAATATTTCGTTAACTATTAACTTTATTAAAGGCATTTTATATCAAAATTTAGAAGTATTAATGTTTTTGTCTAATTTTCTTTCGTTGCCCGGAGTAATTATTGCGTTAATTCAGAATTATGTAGTTGATTTGTAAAATGCGATTATCTCGAAAACTGTTGAGTTTTGAAGTTATTAACAGGTATATCTTTTTTTGATAAAATAATTTATCTTTAATATTTTTTATTACAAACATCAGTAACTTAAAGAGCAAAAAAGTTAAGTGCAAATGTATGCCACATATGTGGCATATGTGGCATACATTTATTAGCCCTCTATTAGCAACATTCAAGTATGCATCAAATTATAATTTCTGATGTTCAATAGTACCCAGTTATACATTTTTATACATAAATGTTCACAAACATGAAAGTTATAGCGAAAATTAAAATTTTAAATTTCCACTTTAACACACTGTATCTTGATGCGCCTTCTTGATGTTTCAGGAGAACTGATCTCACCAGTTCTTCTGAAAGCTCCAGCTTCTTTCCATCAATTTTCTATCTTCTTTTCTTGTAGATCGTTCGCAACTGCTTCCCCCCATCTTCTCCTCGGTCTGCCTCTTTTCCTCTTATCTTCCGGTGTTCTCCACGCTATGTTCTTTACCCCTCTACTGTCCTCCATTTTAACAAAATTACCTAGCCACTGCAATCTTCTAGCTTTGACAAAATCGCTTATTCTCCCTCGCAGAACATTTCCCGAACGTTCCCATATTTCAATTTTCTGTTGTAGTTTTTTGGTAACATCCATGTCTCGCACCCATATGTTAGATTAGGTCGCAGGATAGTTTTATAGAGCTTTATCTGTGTATTTCTCGATACCTCTTTTGATTTTATTATTCTTTGAAAACTGCATGCACACCTGTTTCCTTTTGCTATTCGTAGATTTATTTCCTTTTCTTTTTCGCATTTATTTGTCACAAGAACTCACAGATACATGTAATCCTCTACCCCTTCAATTTCTTCAATTTTTCTCCCTAATGCAATTTCCAAATTTGACTTTTTGCTGTTCTTTTGTTTATTTTTCAGCTTCATGTATTTTGTTTTATTTATATTTATCTGTAATCTACATATAGTAAAACACAATGTTTAAACATCATCCGCGGAGATTATCAACATGGTCTTCGCCTGGAGGATGATACAAGAATCAAATTATATTCTTGTCACTAAACGATGGAGGAGCTCAATAATCAACGTGAAGACAAAACCAGCTGCAGACTGTGGTTCCGACCACAAAATGTTACAAGCAAAATTTCGCATTAAGTTACACAGTAAAACAATCACAAATATAAGACAAAAATTGATTCTAAAACACCCGGAAAAGTTTAGCAGAAGCTGACCTATCAGTGACTACCGGAGACCCTGATAAAACGTAGAAATACACAAAGAAATGGATCACTGAAGCCATCAACAATACTAATCCCAAAGACAAAACAGCTAGGAAAACACTGGATGACTGAAGAGACTCTCAATCTTGTAGAAAAAAGACAAAAATTTAGAAACGGCACATCAAATTCAAAACAAAAAGAAATAGAGATATGCACCATAAATACAACTATAAAACACTTGTGTAGAAGGGACAAAAATAATTATATTAAAAACCTATGTGTACAACTAGGGGAACATGCTGACCGCCAATAATCTAAAGAACTTTTCTCAAAAGTCAAGTATCTAGCGAGAGAATTCAAACTGCAGACACAGATCATCAAAGATAATAGTGGAAATACTATAACAAACCCAGACGGTATCTCAGAGGTGTGGAAACAATATTGCGAAATACTATTCTCTAACAACGACCCAGACAATAACACAGAGAAAAGAAGTTATGGAAAAGAACCTCAAATATTGAAATCAGAAATTGAGGCGGCAATTAAAAAGCTAAAATTCAGAAAAGCAGAAGGAGAAGATGGAATAACAGCTAAAACACTTACAGCTGAACATTAGGGACGGAAGTAATGCTTATAATTTGCAATGAGATCTGGAATATCGGAAAGTGGCCAAATGACTGAAGTAAACTCACTTTTATTCCCATATATAAAAAAGGTTCACCGACAGATTGCAGTTATTACCGTACAGTAGCATTGATATCACACGCGAGCAAAGTACTTCTAACCATCATCAATGAAAGACTAAAATCAATTCTCTTACCACAAATTCCCTAAGAACAATGCGGATTCGTCCCAGGTAGAGGAACAGGAGAACATATTCTTAATATTCGTCAAATTATCGAAAAATCTCGACACTATAACAGAGAAACATTTTATGATTTGTTAACTATTCCAAGGCCTTCGATGTCGTAAAATGGGATAAAATGTGGCATATACTCGTACTTAGAGAAATGGGTACGCCAGAACATCTAATCTATTTATTACAAAAACTATATATAAATAATACTGTTAATGTAAGAGGTAATAATGTGGTTTCGAAAAACTTCAAATTAAAATCTGGAGTTCGACAGGGATGCATAATATCCCCTATTCTATTCAATATATATAGTGAACATATTATGCGTCAAGAAAATCAAAAACCTACGTTATGCTGATGACACTGTTATATTGGCGTCATCACCAGAAAATTGGAACAAATTATTAATAGGCTAGGCACGGTGAGTACAGAATATGGTTTGAAAATAAATATGCAGAAAACTAAAGTCATAATTATCGATAGAATCAGAAACAACCAGGCAGAGATAAGAATAATGGCAGGTTACGAAGTGGTCAGACAATTTAATTACTTAGGCTCTGTTATTACTAACAGTGGAGGATGCGAAGACAAGATCCGTCGACGCATCACAATGGCCAGATTGGCACCAGCCAAACTCACAAAAATTTGGAAGAACGCTGACATAACGATAAACGCAAAATTAGGCCTTGTTCGAACATTGATATTTCCTATCACTACCTATGCTTCAGAAACTTGGACAATAAAAAAAGCCGATTCAAAGCGTATAATGGCATTTGAAATGTGGGTCTACTGTAGAATGTTACGCATACCATACCATGAACCGCCCATCGCACAAATAACTCAATTCTAGCAGAACTTAACATAAAAACTCGTCACAACTATCAATCAAAATATACTAAGATATTTTGGACATATAACTAGAAGAATAGAAGGCCTGGAGCAAATGATAGTTGAAGGTTTGGGTAAAAGATCCAGAGGAAGATCTCCAGTACGATGGTCGGACTAAATAAAGGAGATGACTGGTTACTCATTCTCCGAAGCAAAACAACACGCACAGTGGAGAGATAATTGGACAGAAATAGTCAAACAAATTACATAGCGCCACTACATTCTTACGAAGGAGAAAAGATTGAGGAGGAATATCTTTTCAATGGCCAAATTAAATAGCGTGTTGGATAGAGGATCTCCTTTTTTTACACCTTTCTGAACTCTAAAGTATTGACTTATCTTTCGATTAATCTTAACTGCGCTTGTAGTATTCTGAGCGTCATATGTACTAGTCTGATTATCTTAGATGCGATTTTGAATTTCTGTAGGGCCTTTATTAGTTTTGATCTACCTACATTGTCATAAGCACCCTTAAAATCCACAAAGAGAAGGTGAGTCGGTATGTCGTATTCATATGCACCAGAGAGAACTTGTTTCAGTATAAATACATGGTCACTAGTTGATCGATTTTTTCTAAAACCAGCTTGATAGTCGCAAAATATATTTACTGTGTACACTGTGACATCCAGGAGTGCTATTCCTCTATAGTTATCACAACTTGTCAGGTCTCTCTTCTTATGTATTGGGTATATTATAGACTTGCACTACTCTTTAGGTATTATTTCCTCTTTCCGGATATGACATATTAGTTTGTAGATTTTTTCTCTCAGGTAGTCTCCTCCATATTTTAAGTTTTCTGTTGCTAACCCGTTTTCTCCAGCGCTTTTATTGCTTTTTATCGCAGTTAACTTTCTCAACCTCATCCTTAGTTGGCCTTGCAATATCTATTCCATTCATTGGTCCATTAATTCTCGTTTATTGTCGTTTTTCGCTATTTCACCGTTCAAGGTGTTCTTCGAAATATTGTTTCCATCTCTCCAATTGTTGTTGTTTATTTCCTATCAGATTACCTTCTTTGTCTTTAATGTATATTGTTTTTGAATTGTAACATCTGCTTAGTTCTTTAACATATTTGTAAAAACATTTTATATCCTTCCTTTGGTATTTTTCTTACATATTTTGAAGTTGACTCTCTAAATGCTCTCTTTTCTTCCTTCGGCAAATTTTCTTTACTAATTTCCTTTGCCCATTATATATTTCTTTATCATTATCATTTTTTGTTTGCAACATCTTTTGTCTATATATTCGCTTTAACTCTACTTCGTTTTCATATTCTGTGTCCAACCAATCTTTCTTCTTTTTAATTTTACTCTTTGTTATATTTCTATTCATAGCTGTTTTTATACTATTTTCGTGTATTTGTCAGTTTCCGCGTTTGATAGATCAAATGGTCAAATAGTAATGGACGTTTAATAGATCCATATTTGTTTGAAGAATATTTAAATGGCAAGAGATATCTGAATTTTCTTGTTGCTGCCGTTGGTACTGAAGAATATTTCTTTACGCGAACGTGGAGTTATGATCTTGCAACAAGATGGCGCAACCCCACATAATAGCGGTATTGTAATAAATTATGCCACATCTCCAACCAGATGGATTGAAACTAACGGACCTGTCTGATGTCGCCTGTGTTATCACCCTTAGATTTCTTGTATGGGGCTATTTAAAAGGAATCGTTTATAAAGAAGAACCTATAGAAACTCTCCTGACAAACGAAGACCGAAGATTCCTCAGAAAATTTTTTAGACAGTTTAATCCAATTCACCTAGTCCGAAAATGTTTCTTAAGGGAGCTAGAGCTCTTTGAAGATGGCGCCTTGTAATTATTTTTTTTTAACCTCCAGAAAACTTCTACCTAGGAAAACTAAAACTGGTACGATTATTTATTCTTCAGAGTTGAATCGATTTCATCAATTATAAATTTTTAGTACCGATCATATGCGTCCGTTTTGAGTAGGTCAACGGTTATTTTAACGCCTAATTTTTTTGTCTTTACCTTTTAAGCATTAGTGATACTCGATTATTAAATTTTTAGTTATTCAAGTACTAAAAGGTACTCTTTCTAGTACTAAAAGGTTTTCTAGACAAATCGATTTAAATTTTTATTTTTTTATTTTTAAACTTTAAAATTTTAAAGTTTTTTTTGTCATGAAAGTTAAATCAATATTATTTGCACTAGCTGGCCATGACCTGTCAACAGTAATATAACCTACGTTTTTCATTGTCAAATGGTGGTCAGTCCGTGAAGTTTATCTTTTAGTTTTTTTTACTTTATGGCATTCAAATGTAACAATTTTAATTCAACAAAAATAGTTTTTACTAATGAGGAATACGCTGATATGCTTTAGTTTATGACGAAATGAGCTGTCACGCTCGAGTAGCACAACTTTTCATCAACAATTAAAAGAAACAGGTTAAGTGGTCCCAAAAAATAATGAAGAAGGGGACGGGATGATGTAACATCAGCACATGTTATTTTAATGGAATTTACGGCAAATCTAGAAATTAGCGTTCGAAGACTATCTGCCATGTATTCCACAATTTATATCCTTTTCAATTTACAAAGGTACAAGCACTGCTACAAGGATATTTTCCTGTTCGTGAAAAATTCGCTAGATGGTTACAAAATCAGAAAAATCAAAGTGAAAATTTTTTTCAGATACATTTTGTTTTGCGACAAAACTAAATTTACAGAAAATGGAAATTTAAAAAATTTTAATCACAATATTATTCGTACGTTCAAGAAAATCCCCACGTTGTTCAAAAAGTATGCCCTAAGCATCGGCATAGCTTTAACATAAACGTCTGGGTAGGAGTAGTTAACGAGTATCTACTTGGGCCTGTGGAACTGCACTCTCGTTTAAATGGTGCTGATTACTTACATTTCCGGCAAAAAAACACACAAACTGTGCACTTCTTACTATGAATATCAACAGTAATAAATGCACAGTTTGTGTGCTTTTTTTTTGTTAAGTTTGTTACAAATGTTGATTAAATTTTGCTGTACATACAACATCGATAATAAACTACAAATTGAGTTGTAAGTTATGTTATTTCGACGTTTCGGCAGGAAATCCATGCCTTTTTCAAGAAGTAATATTGACAAGCATGTAAAAATTCGGAACTAACAAATAGACGTCACAATTAAAATAATATTAAAAACATAGGACATACCCACTAAGTCATTACATGTAAAATTACATTATATTTGAATTACATGTAAAATGAAATTACATTTTACATGTAATGACTTAGTGGGTATGTCCTATGTTTTTAATATTATTTTAATTGTGACGTCTATTTGTTAGTTCCGAATTTTTACATGCTTGTCAATATTACTTCTTGCAAAAGGCATGGCTTTCCTGCCGAAACGTCGAAAAAATATATGAAAATGTCTTAGTATAAATCAAAATTTTTTTATGAACCTAAGCCCAAGAAAATCCACTAAAAAAATATATATTAAGGTTCAAGAACTAAACTCAAACTATATATATATATATATATATATATATATATATATATATATATATATTTATATATCTTCTTCTTCTTCTTCCTACTTTATAAATAGGCAAAATGCCTGTTTTACTTCGATTTTTAGCATCAATTGACGTTGTCTGACCATCTTTTCCTCGGTCGTCCCAATGATCTTCTTCCATTTGACAGGTATACATAATATATACATATATATCTATATATATATATATATATATATATATATATATATATATATATATATAAATCTATCTATATATATATATATATATATATATATATATATATATATATATATATAATCAAAAGGAAAGAATTGAAGGCGATGCATAAACCTGTTAAAATTTATTTACAATAAGGGGTTTAGTTAATAATCGGCTTGTTTCCCAAAGTAAACTTGGATAGACCGGGGTTTTAGATTTAATGAAGCCCTCGGGTGTATCGTTGTCGGAGCCGAAAATTCTAATTGAAACTAATCAATATTAATATAGCTATTAAATGCACCCTTAATCCATTACACTTCTTTATAATGCATACAAACTAGGAACAGGAGGCACTGCTGTTCGGGAAAATATTGCTGTGATGTAAATTGGTGATATGTGTAAACATTTTCCACATAATTAACCGTCAGAACACCAGCATAACAAATAAATACAAATTTTAATATGGATCAATGCTACAGATGCTCTAGATTAAATATCAATTAGCCAGTGCATATAAATCTTTATATTTGGTTTATCAGTTAAAAAAAAATAAACTGTATCAAAGCTAGTAATGTAATATAATAACAAATAAACAATAAGTATTGAATGCAGTGAATATGTCACAATAATCACATTATATTATATACTTTACCTTTTTTTCCAATTATATTATGTATAAAAAAAACACTTAAAAAACTAAAGAACAGAAAATCTTCAGGTAAAGATGAAATAACCCAATGAATTTTTGATATATGGTTAAGTGGTAATGACCATGAACGTATTAAAAAAATCTTTATTTATACGTCCATGGTAATGACGGATTAACTGACAACATTAATTAACAAGATTGTAGTCAAGCGAGCTACTTCTTTTATTCAAAAAAGGCGATAAAAAACAACCAGAAAACTACAGATGTATCAATTTGCTAAATACTACCCTGAACTTAACAACTAAAATTTTGCAAGAACGAATAAATCAGCTTATAAACTTAGCAAATAAGCAACAAGATTTTCGTACAGGAAAGTCATGTACAGAAGCAATATTCTTCATAAAACAGTTTACACAGAAAACCTATGTTTGATCGACTTTAAAAAGGCATTTGACAGAGTAATATTTAAACAAGAGATGGATACTAAAGCAAGACGAGGATTCTAGTTCCAACCTTCGAACCGTAAACACGTATCGAAGACGAACTCCTTATCAAATAGTAATTAGTATAAAGAATAAAAGTAATAAATGTAAATAAAAGTTTATTTATAATATAAGTTTAACAATATCTAAGTGATTAAATTGTTTTACATCATCTGTTCTGAAGTAACCGATTTTTAATAAATAAAATCCCATAAAAATCTAATACCGTCATTATGTTTAAGCGATTTTTGAAATAAGGCTTTTAAGAATTGAACATGTTAATTACCAAAATTATTAATAATGGATAATATAAGTCATATATCTAATTTACCAACTACAAGTTTAAAATCATATTCACAAATTACAAAACAACAGAAGACAACTTCATTTTCAACCAAGCAATAAGCTATAGTAATAAATTCTGTCAATAGACTTAAACTAGAAGAATACCTGGAAGCTATAGGCAATATAATTAGTCATACCTACTGGTAACATAACAATAATTATGTTACCAAAGAACTAAATATAGCAGCCAACAATTTAGAAATAATAACTATAGAAATAGAACTACCTCAAAAATATACATCATCATACATAAATATCATCATCTATATTATATATATATATATATATATATATATATATATATATATATATATATATATTTCCCCAAATCAAGTTATTGACGAACGAGAACTGGAACACTGCCCTACTAAGAAAGAACCCCGTATCTCCAAAATTTGAAAAATTGGGATATTTGTACCATATGAATCATTATGATTTATATAACATATTCACATAGAGAAAAACCCGTATTTTACATTTCTAAATATTTTATGAAAGAAAATAGTTTCCCCGTAAACGCCAAAAATGACTATTATGCTTAGTATAAACCTGGCATTTAACGCTTCGTAGTAAAAACCTCGTATATGCTCAGCAGATACGGGTTTTTAACGTAAAATAACGTAAAAACGATATGCGAGGTTTTTTCTAAGGAATAGAGCAACACCGCTAATAGTTTCCACCACCAAGTGGAACTATCGTTAAAGAAAAAGAAGAAAGTTTATGATTATCATGATTTCGTCGAGGCCGTTAAAACGTGTAATTTGAATCGTGTGGTGGTGAAAGAAATGGAGGTTTCCGATTTTCTTATCTGGAAAGACTTATCATCACTGTCAAAATGAAAGAAAACAGAGTCACGTATTTACCTTATCACAAATTGTTAAAGTAATTGTGAAGAGAGAGAGAGCAAGATTTTACACGTTAAGATTGACGATAGCGAGGAGTTGATAGAGATAGACTTTTTGCAGGCCAGAGTGTTAAAATCTGGGATAAAGGACCCCACACCTGTGACGAAACCTTCTGGGATTGCTAAGAGAAAAGAACAAATATTTAAAAACTTAGGACAAATTATACCGGCGAACCACCATCAATTTTGGGAAGAATTTACGATTAATAGTAACTTTCATTTTGTATTTTTAAATAAACGTTTTTCGTAAATACTTATGTTTTATTCAACAAATATTTATAAAAAATATTATTAAAATATTTAAATGTTTTGCCTTTCGAGGCAGTTATATAAATTTTATAATAATTACATAGTTAAAACCAAGTTTAAGACAAATTTGGGTAATACGTGGTTTTAGCTAAGTAAACTTGACATAATTCTTTGCTTTGTTAGACCGTATGTCGCATAACTAATGTCCATATGGTAACTTTGTAATTTTTTTTTGAAAAAAGTTAATTACGATGCTACACACTCTACGCTTAATGATTTTGTGTTATTATTGTACCAAAAACACAAGAGATTAAACAAAAATCTTTAATCGCGTTTTTCTCAAAACTCGCTAAATTGGAGATACGGGGTTCTTTCTTAATAGGGCAGAACAGGTGATCAATCGTTTCGCTGAACTCTTTGTAGATAAAAGTAAAATTTTTCCCTTTTATGAAATAAGCAGACTGTGCTCCAGATATTCTCCATTGCTAAGAGCCAACCCCTTACATCAGGAACATTTCAACCTCACCAAAGCTTGGAGAAGACAATGGGAGAACGACTCACCACAGGAAGCACACCAAATGGTCTGTATCGATAAGAAACCGCCAGGCTTTGAACTGACTCGCAATACATGGACAACGCTAAACAGAATAAGAACAAGCAGCGGTAGATGTGCTGACAGCTTATATAGATGGAAAAAAGCCCTTACTCCTGAGAGTAACTGTGGTGCGCAACGACAAACCGTCCGTCACATTGTTGAAGAATGCCTCCGAAGGAGATTCCCTGGAGTTTTCGATGAGTTCCTGAATGCAACCGAAAATGTTTTACATTGTAATAATAATACATTAGATGTTCATTTGTAATAACGTTTTATATTGATTTTTAATTATGTGTTTTTATTGTATGCCATACGATAAATAAATAAATCTTTTCAGACTCCTAATACAAAAATAAATAGCTTCACTACTCCTACTAAACTCACTATTAAAACTCACTACTAAAAAATACTAACTGGGAGAAATATAGTGAAATGATAGAAGCGTACATCACCGATCTACAACAGAAATCATTTTCAGACATAGATAATGATTTAAACACATTCTTATCGTTAATTACAAACGCGGCAACACAACATATAGGTATGATTAAACCGTTACTAAAATTTACTCCTTTACCGTGGTGTTACCAGGAAGTAAAAGTCTTATAAAAAATCTTTTAACAAATTTAAACGAAACAGAACAGAACAAAATTTAATTGAGTATTAAAATGGAGAGCACAAGCAAGATAATATATTATCAAGAACGCCAGAACACAGTCTTGAAATGAATTTGTATCAAGTATAAACAGTTTAACGTCACCTTCTGTTGTCTGGAAAAACATCAGAAACATTTCAGGCAAAAAACATACTCAATCTATCCCATTTTGAGCATATGACAATAAAGTTATCACTAATAGAAAATAAATAGCTCAGATATTAGCAACACAGTTCGAAAACAATCCCAATGACCAAAATTATACAAAAACGTTCTTGGAAACAAAACTTAGTGAAAAAGTACCTTTAGACTTTAGCGAAGAAGAAATGCATCCAATCAACTATAACTTCACCTTAATTGAATTAAATGATGCCGTAGCGTCAATTTCTTTTCTTTCCGTTCTTTTCCGGGAAAGAAATAGAACTCGTAGATAGATATAAATACCTGGGACATGAAATTATGATTGGCAGGGATAACCAGACTCATGAACTGAAGAGAAGAATCGGCCTTGGGTGGGCAGCATTTGGAAAACTGAGAGAAACTTTTAAAAGTGAGCTGCCCACATGCCTAAAGAGAAAGGTATTTGATCAGTGCGTCCTCCCAGTCTTGACGTACGGAGCAGAAACACTTACCTTAACAAAAGCAGCAGCTACCAAACTGAGAGTCACGCAGAGAAGAATGGAGCGGTCCATGTTAGGAATAACTCTGCGAGACAGAATAACCAACGAAGACATCAGGAGAAGAACTGGAGTGACTGACATCATCGAGAAGATAGCCAGACTAAAATGGAGATGGGCAGGACACATAGCTAGAATGACAGATGGGCGATGGACAAAGAGGTTATTGGAATGGAGGCCAAGGGAAGACAAAAGAAGCGTCGGTCGACCACCTACAAGATGGACTGACGATTTAAGAAAACTCAATAAAAACTGGATGAGAGCGGCGCAAGATAGACGGGGTTGGAAACATGAGGAAGAGGCCTATGTTCAGCAGTGGACTCTTATGGCTGGATGATGATGATGTAGCGTCAACAAAAAATACATCTCCAGGGGCTGATAATATACCGGCTATCTTTTTACAAAAAAATTCGTATAAAAGGAAAGACTATCTGCTAAATTTGTATAATTACATGTGGACCAATAATGTATTTCCTAGTATTTCGCATGAAGCTATACCTTTACTAAAACCAAACAAACCTAGAACAAAATCAGACTCATATATACCAATATCCCTAACAAATTTTATATGTAAAATTATGGAAAAAATGATAAACCGTAGACTTCTCTGGTACCTTGAGCAAAATAAACTATTAGCTTCTGAACACAGTGGTTTCCGTCAACACAGATGCACTACCGATAACCTAATTGACTTTTAATCTGAAATCAATGAAGGATTTGCGAATCAACAAACAAGTATCGCAGTGTTTATCGATATTACTAAAGCATATGATACGGTATGGGCACATAAAATTCTCAAAAATCTGCATCACTGGAGTTTAAAAAGTAACATATTAAATTTCATAAAACATTTTATTAGCAAAAGAATATATAGTGTTTGTGTAGATAACGAGATATCATCTAAAAGGTTTCAAAAGAATGGAATTCCAAAAGGGTCAACGATTAGTGCAACTTTATTTTTAAAGCTATTAACGACATACTAAAAAACAATTCCCAACTAGTTAAAGGGAGATTATACGCCGACGACTTTACACACAAAGGGAAAAAATATCCTATCAGTTCAGAAACATATACAACATAGCTTAAATAATTTAGAGAGTTGGTCCGAGTCAAACGTATTAAAATTTTCTGAGTCTAAAACGAAGTGCATGTTGTTTTTCTCATAACATAATCTACTGATACCGAGACTATATCTTAATGGAAATTTCTTAGATTTCGTTAACGATGTAAAGTTCTTAAGAATGTTTTTCAACAAAAGACTTACATGGAGAAATCATGTTCAAAATGTAAAAAGAAACTGTCAAACTGGTTTAAATTTATTAAGAACAATAGCCAACTTCAATTGAGGAGCAGATTCTACATCATTATTAAACATATATAAATCACTAATCAGAACAAAAATCGATTATCGTTCCATTGTGTATACATCACCTAGCCCCACACTATTAAAACATAATGAGATAATTCAAAATACCGCATTAAGACGTGTTACAGGTGCTTTTAGAACATCGCCTGTAGAAAGTCTCCAATGTCTAACAGGAGAGTTACCACTGCATTTAAGAAGAATGTATCTTAGTCTATCTTATGCTCTTATGCTAAGAGTTCTCTCGAATTCAAATAATTATGTTATATATAACACTGAAACTAATCGTTTCGCCGAACTCTTTGTAGATAAAAGTAAAAATATTCCCTTTTATGAAAGAATTCGACAGTACCTACATTCGTTATCAATTGAACTACCATCAGTCTTATTTCCAGTTAATATTAAGACACCTTCTAACTTGACAATACCTCTTCTTGACATTAATCTCAGTCTATCTGTTTTCAATAAAGATGAAACAAACCGTACCAATATACTTCAGTCTTTCCTCTTAATAATATCAAATTATAAAGATTGTTCCTTCTTATATACCGACGCATCCAAAACTTCAGACAGCTTAGGAGCGGCCGTTATAGATTCTAAGCAACACCACAAATTCAAATTATCAGCATTCAATACTGTTCATACGGCTGAGATTTATGCCATCCTACAAGCGTTAATAATTATAAAGAAAAACAACTATAATAAGGCAGTAGTTATCACTGACTCTTTAAGTTCCGTTCTGACAATACAGCAGCTGTGTCCAAAACATCCAATAGGTTCCCTTATGAAAACTGAATTATATATTTCACACCATAAAAACACCACATCGTAATACTTTGGATTTCATCGCATGTCGGTATTCGAGGAAACGAAGAACAGATTTCTGCGCTAGATATGAAGCAAACAACGAAAATTCAACAATAGTGAGTAAAGTGGTTGCTAGTGGTATTAAAACAGTGAAGTGATAAAAAAAGTAAGAAGACATAAATAAGACAGTCATTTAAAATGTGGTGGTACAGAAAGATGCTTAGAAGAGCATGGACATAAAAGAAAACGAACACTGAAGTATTACGAGAAATGGACAAACAATACAAAATAGTAAACACCATAAAAATAAAAAAAAATAAGATATCTGAGGTACGTAGTGAAGTGGCAGCGATATGAAATACTAAGATTGATTATACAGGGAAATGTATGTGTGCCTTCTATTTTTATTACCTTATTTGACACATAGTATAAATTTTTTTTTATTTAAAGAAATAAAGTCGCATCCACCCAAAGGTTATTAGCGACATTCCTGTAACATTTGTAATAATATTAAATTTAACATTTGTAATAATCAATCATTGTAACAATTAATTACAATTTGTGAACAATAAAACATTTGTAACAATTAATTAAGTTAAATTTTGTGTAACATATTTATACATTGTAAGTAACCTAATAAATTGTTCGGAACTAAACTTTTGTTGAGGAGTGCTTTTAGGTTATTTGGCAAATTTTAAGACTGTCTTTGATTTACATATTTAGGACAGTCTATCAAGAAGTGCTTTATACTGTCTACTGTATTGCATGTTTCGCATTTTGGAGGTTCATTATTTGTGAAGAGACAGGCATGAGTATACCTACAGTGTCCAAGTCGTAGATGTGGAATAATAGTTTGGCATCTTCTACTTCTGGCTGTGGACTTCCATGAAAAAATATCACTTTTGATGGTTCTGAGTTTCGAACTAGAGTCATTCCACTCCCGATTCCACGCACTTAACACCTTATTTTTGAAATAAACTTTTAGATCGCCTGCGATACTCCGACACTGTGTTTCTGATGTGTCACTGGTGATAGCGTTACGCGCACTATAAAAGTATAAAAGTATATTATAGTATCTGCTTCTTCATTCCCTTCTATGCCTATATGAGATGGTATTCATAGGAAGTGGACTCTTCTGAAATTTTCTTGAGCTTTCATTAATTTGGCGCTGATAATTTTCTCAATGGGGTGTTTAGGGTATACATTTTGCATAGCTTTGACTGCGCTGAGAGAGTCAGAAAGGACTAGACAACAAGGGATGTTTTTAATTAATGTTGGCTTAACTGAGATGTGTCACTTTCAGCTTCCGATGCCTCACTGTTAATATAATTATGGATTTTTTTCATTATGGACCTGAATTTACGTTTTATGGATCTTTCTTTTAAATGAGGATAAACTTGACTGAGCATATGGGACAAAGCTGATAGGTATGTTACAGACGGAGCATGTTAAGTTGATCAACGTTTAGAGGGAAAGATAGAGGGTGATTTTCTATGAAGTTTTTAGCAGGGTCAAGTAAGAGAGAAAATGAGCATTCAGAAGTGCTTGCTGAACTAATTTTAGCTTTTTTAGATTTTGCTTGGACTTTAGGTGGTGGAAAAAGGTTACGTTCTTTTGAAGATGGATCTGCTTCAGGTGAAATAATTTCATCAAAGTTTCTTTTTGGTTGATTAATTATGTGACTGTCCTTATTTGATGAGTCTACTTTGTTCGGTATCTCCGGGATATTGGAAATAGACATTTGTTCACACTGAGAAGGGTTCGTGTCATTGGATGCTTGCAAGGATATATTTGTTGCGCAGGATACCGATGCTTCGTTGTTTTGGTTGGGGTTTATTTGAGCTAGTGTTTCGGAGCACTGTGAAGCGATGTGTCCTGGCTTCTTGCATCTAAAGCAAACTAAACTGTCTTGAGAAATGAATATTCTATATGTCGTGTTGTCAAAAACAAGAGTAAATGACTCTGGTAGTATTAGATTGTGAGGACTGATATAGATTTGTCTTCGGAAACTAAGGATGTGATTGTACTCAGGCATAGAAGCACTTATTTTAAGGAAGGTCATGGGAGAGACAGGAACTATGCCGATTTTTTGTAACTCACTGATTAGCAAGTCGTGCGGTATTGAAGGACATACGCCGGAGAGTACAAGTCGTTCCGCTGGAGTATGACTGTGACGTGTTTATTCGATTTTGATGGTCTTGTATTGTAGAACTGTTGTGTGATTCCATGTTTGAATTCATTTCGATAAACGTTTATGAAAAGTAAGTCCGACTCTGTACAACTGCTAAAACAGGTATATCGGTCTTTACTAAAAGCGGTTTTTTGCTGGTAAAACTGGATTTGTTTATTGACAACAATAACAAATAATTGCAATTTGCTGACTTTAATACTAATTTAACTGGATATTATGTAAGGAGTTTGTACACTTACAGTTTATTTCAATATATCACTAAGATTCACAATTTATAACTTACATTAAACTTTGTTAATGTTAAAAATATTCGGAGCCCATATTGAATACAACATTATAATTATCGATGCAGAACCGAACTGACTTTTCAAGGTTCCAAGACCTCATCCTAACCTGTCACATAGTATCAATGTTTGTATTATAAGAGCCGAGTTCCCATCAATGTAGAAATTTGCTAAAATTGTTCCGTTACCTTAAATGAATAATCCGACAGAATTTAATGAAATACGCCCAATTATTATACTGCCTACTTTTTCAAAAATACTAGAGAAATTTTTAAATCAGAAACTACAGATCCACTTAAAAAAACATAAATTGCTGAAAGTCTGGTTTTAAAGAGGATCACAGCTGTATTAATGTCTTTTTAAAAAATAACTAATGACATATTTGGTGTCTGCGATAATGACTTAATTACAGTGCTGATTCTTTTGGATTATTCCAAAGCTTTTGATATGCTTAACTATTCTCTATTTATTTCAATGTTGAAGTATATTGGTATATCTAAGCGGTCATCTGATATGCTATTCAGTTATCTCAATAATAGAAGTCTAGCCATCTATTATAATTGTAAGATATCGAACTATCTTAAAACAAACAAAGGGGTAACACAGGGCTCTATATTAGGTCCCAACTTATTAAGTATGCTTTAAACTTTCCTACTAATTTTCTCTCGTGTTATCAGCACTATGACACTCAGATCTACCTATTCCTTAATCCTGATGAGTTTAAACAGACAGACTACAATTAATTATGATTTAGAAAGATTTTCTCAATTTTCTTCTAGTCATTGTCTTTATCTTAATAATAACCAATCTGTAGGTATAGTGTTGGGTCCAGTGATACAACGAGAAATATTTCTGAGAAATTTTGCTCATATGACCACCTTAATAATTCTTCATTAGAATATAAGGCAACTGTAACAAACTTACATATAGATCAAAACTTAAGATTTGGTGGTCATAAAGATAAGTGTTCCTTTCAAATTCAAATTTAAAATTTAAAAATTTTAAATTTGACGTTTTTATTCCAATTTAAACTTATTGACTAAAACCTTTAAAAAATTGCTATATGATATCTTGCTGTTATTACACTTTAATTATTGTGATACTATTTATAATTCATGTATTACAGAACAGATAATTATCGTATACAAAAAATGCAAAATTCTTGCCTGCGTTTAATATTATGGTATTCGTAGACATCAATCAATAAGATACAAATTTAAGAAACAAGGTGGTTAAGTATGAAACTCAGACGACATTTTCATTTAGCTGCACAGCAATATTAATTACTATACTTATGTAATGTACTTCTAGTACCCACTAAAGTAGTGTGTTTTTAAAATAACGTGGGAAGAAGAGACTGATATACCCGAATAATGATGATGACACAAAATACACGTGATGTAAATACGCATCTAACATACTGGGAATATATGCCTTTAGAATAAACTAGAAAACACATTTCTCATATTAATGAAGTACCTTAAAAGCAATTCGCTACATGAAGATATGTATAGAAAGGCAATCGAAAGCAGACTTATCCCTTAATCAAATTTAACTCCCTGCGGCTCGAGCCAAAACGACGGAGAGCGTCGCGAGCGCGGTCTTAAATAATGTGTTTATCCCTGGGTGGCATTCTATGTAGATTTTAATAACGAAAGAATGAATTTTGATTTTCAATAAAGCCACACAATATTTTTATCACGTTTTCCATATCGATATAAGATTGTGTTAGCGTACTCGAACAGAATTTTGAAATGTTATCAGCTGGTTTACGAATACAAATTCACTATGGATATTTTTGTTTAATTTAAAAAATATTTTATTGAAAATTTCTTATAAAATTTACTAATATTTTTTAAGCTCTTTAGGGGTTACGATATAACTTTATTTATTTATTTATTGACAAATATACCATTTTTACAAAAATATAGCGTCAACCTGTACAAAGCAGAAGTTGCGTTAAAAAAAACAAACTAAAATTAAAATTATTAAACTTAATTAAATAAGGAACTGTTAGGAACTTAACTTAAAACCTTAACTGATTTCTTAAATGTTGTTGTTGGTATTCCAAATAACTCCAAACTACTGCTGTGCTCATTTGCAGTTCTTAGAATTCTTGCAATGGGTTCATTTTGACTATAGTTTGTAGTATGCAACGGAATGTTGAAAAAATCAGTATTATGAGTTCTTCTAGTATTAACATTAAAACTTATTAAACTTGGTAACTCTGGATGTTTAACATATCCATTCATAATATTATGAAGGAAACATAAATCTGCTTCAAATCTTCTACGATGTAGTGACGAGATATTAAGTATTGAACGAATATTGTTGTAAGCTATATGCTGTTATATCTATAAAACCAATCTTGTAAGCACATCCCCTCAAAAATTTATTTTGAACTCTCTCGATACTGTAGATGTCACTATTATGAAGGAGACCAAATGTGAGAAAACTGATCGAACTAATTAAAGTATAAAGTTTTTACTGAAAACTGACTACAATTTCTAAGAATAACTCCCCACACTTTTAAATCTTTTTAATGATATTTCATTAATATGATATTTAAAAGTTAATTTAGAATCAAAGTTTATACCCAAATCTGTGATATTATTACGTGCGTAGAAAGGTACATTATTTATTAACAATAATTTAAGATCCTTTTGTAACAAAGAGGCATCAACTAGGTTATTAACTATTTGAAATATTTTAAGGTCGTCAGCAAACATAAAAAATTTACTACTTTTAATGACTGATTATATATCATTATTAATTATATTCATATAATACATGATGACTGATTCTATAACAAATAAGAGAGGCCCAATATGGGACCCCTGAGAAACTCCTGAGGTCACAGATACTTGCCGAGATAAACAATTTCCATATTTTACATACTGACATCTACCAGACACATAACTACTTATCCACTCAAGTATTTTACCTCCAAATCCAAAGCCTTGCAATTTAGCAGTAAGTAGATCATGGTCAACTCTATCGAAGGCTTTAGAGAAGTCTTAGAAGCCTGACCCTTATGTTCAACTGAATTAGCAACAAAATTAGTATACAATATTAAGTTCGTGCATGTAGACTTACCTTTAGACAAGCCTTGTTAAACATCAATTAAATCTTTATAATCTCATGTTAACAAATTATTTACCAGACATTCAAATAATTTGGGTAATACTGATTGGTTACAAACAGCCCTATAATTTTCAATATCATTTTTATTGCCTGACTTAAAGATTGGTGTTAAATAATTAGTTTTCCAAAAATCAGGAAAGATACCAGTACTCAGTGATAAATTAAATAAGTGGTGGAAAGATTTTACAAGAGTACAAATGCATTGCTTAAGTACATAAGCTGGCAAATAATATGGTCCAAGCGATAATTTCCAAGGCATCTTTAAAACCCTATCAATAATTTTAGAAAACTTAATATTATAATTTATTATTCATATTACTGTCATTAAAATTTGAAGTATTCCCATATCAGTTGCGTACAATTGTCTAATATATTTAATTAAAATTATTATTTTGTGGAATATTAGACTTAAAGAGTTATTTCATAAAATTTATATTATTAATTATAACAAATGTTTTTGGTTATTTAATCAATATAATTCTAAAATTCCCAATATAATGATGATTACATTTTTCTGATTATTATACCATGTTGACGCCTATGAAAGATCTAGCAGTCCCGTATGAGTTTCGTATTATTAGCTGTGTTAGGAAAATTTGAACTCTAAGGTTGACGTTCTGGAAATTTTAAATATATAAGTTACGTCACTTTATATAAATTGTGACGTGCAACGTTTTTATATATATTCAGGAATTCTACAGTATTCACTGCCTTCCCCCGCTCAACCGTTTTCATCTCTCTCTGTTGTTCCATTCTCCATCGTTTACGCCTCTCTTACTCATGGCGTCGTCTACTTCGTTCCTCCAGGATTTTCGGGGTCGTCCTCTTTTCCTCCTTCCTATGGGGCTCCATTCGGTTATTTTCTTTATCCATCTGCTGTCACTAGTTCTTATTACATGTCCATACCACTTAGTCTTTTTGAACAAATTCCCTTCGTTGGCTCAGTGAAGATGTTCGTTCTGTTGTAATGGAAACACCAAATAATAGTAGCAGAGTTTATTGTTGAGACGTACACTATGGGTGTAGACCCGGGATTACTTTGAGTAGAGACTGATGAAGTTGATCGTTGAAGACTATATGTTCGTTGAGTGAATATTGATTGAATGCTTTTCTAGTCAAGAGATATTAGTTTTATATAAATTCTATTTGGGTCAATATTTTTCGCGTACCTAGCGTGATATGTGTATTTAATTTATGTAAATTGTTTAACTTTGTTAGTACTTTTGACTGATGTCCAAATTATTATTTATAATTGACCAAATGTGTATGTAACCTAATTAACTACGTGTGTGTATTTAATAACAAATAGATTCATTCGGTCTACTGGGTGATAAAATTATACTGTCCAATTTCGGATATGAATTATGAAGATTTGATATTGGACACTTTTTGTTCTATGTATGTTAGTATGTCTGTTTCTATTGATGTTCTTTGCTTTATTTCGTCACTACTTCTCCTATCCATTCTTGTTACTCTGCAGCATCTTCGCAGGCATTCCATCTCTGTTGCTACTATCTTACTGTCGTTTTTACTTTGAAAAATGGTATATATATATATATATATATATATATATATATATATATATAGTGTAGGTAAAAGTTTATGGTCGGTATTATGGTAAAATTTAACAGGATATCTAACACATACATAAAATCATATTTTCAGCGAATACACAAAGATAACAATCATATTTTTCTTGTCAACTTGTTGTTGTTTCATAACTTTTCTTGCAATATTTTATGAATATAGTGGTTAAGTTAGGATACACATGGCGATGGTTTTTCCGCTACTGTAATGGACAGTTCTAATCTTTGTTCGAAATTTTTTGTGGGTAATTTATCATCAGACAAATACTTGTCGACTTCTTTTATATCTCTCGATGCAGGTGTATGTTTAGATGAGTTATGTCCAATTAATTCATCAAAAATACACCATGGACTTAAGTCATCTTTATTAGTTTCTTTTTCTTGTACTGGTTGTTTTTCAATAGTACAATCTTCTTTTTCTCTTTCTTATAGAAGTAACCAGCTTCTTGACACTGCATCTTAAATCATTATTTAATGATAAGGGCTGTTGCTAGGATATATATTGGTGGTGTCCATAGATGTTAACAATCCATTGTTTTTAAAGACACGGGTTGGAGTCTTTCTTCTTCCGTTGAGAGTTTATGTAGTTCATCTAACTGGATTCTATCTAATTTTAGAGGCTTTACTGTTGGATTTTCCCCTTAAAGATTAATTTTTATTTTTGGCAGGGTTAACGGTTCTTCTTTTATTGTTGCTTTGGAGTTGATGTTAACTTCGTTGTTGGTTCTGAGCTCACATCCTGGGGGTAGTTCTATTAGAAATGTTCCTCTGAGTACTTCAATTTTGGAAGTAGAACAGTGGGTGGAGATTTTAGTAGCTTTTGAGAAAACAGCAATATAGTGAGCTTCCGATACTTTTTGGATAATTGTTGTGCTAATTGTGATCGGCACGTTTTGACATTGGGCGGCATCATTGGATAATTTTAGGATTTGATTGATGCAGTCGTCAGTTTCTGTGTTTTCTTGCGGGAACTTCTCTGGACAAATGAATTTCTTTGGTTCACTCTTTCTGCATGGTAGGTCCATGTATTGAAAAAGTTCTGAGTTAGAAGCTAAATATGGTCCAGGTGGAATAATTATTGTGTTATTTATGGTTAAAAGTGAATATAGATGGAAATATGTGAATACTTTGGAATAAAGAATGGGAAAATGTAAGATAAAGACTAGAGAGTGTTTGGAGTAGTAACCATCTACTTCTACTATCTCGTAATATCTCATCAGATCTTCTTCTTCGAGGTATGGTAGCTGAGAAGCTGGATGATGTTCTAGCATTTTCTGGATGGTCCATCTTATTTCGTCTGGTTTTATAAGTCAATTATGAAGAGTTTTGATTTTTGCGAATGTGATTGCTGCCTGTAGGTCATCTAATATTTGTATAATGGTTTGTAAGGCTAAACTCATCTGGTCTAAAACGTTTCGAACTTGCATGTAATGGTTGAAATCAAAGACGAATTGGTTTAAGTCTGTTCGGATTTTGTTGGTTTCTGCGGCTATTATCTCTTGATTGTGGGTTAGTAGTGTCACTGCCTCGTTATAGTTGTTCATTATTTTCTTATTAAGGCTTAATTGGTTATTAATGTTGTTAATAATATTTTGTTGATTGAGTTCAAGTGACTGAATTGCTGCATCGTATCTTTCTGCGTGTTGCTAACAAAGTCGCAGTGGCCATGATGATTTCCAATCTCCGCTAGGAGTGGCACGAGAAGAAGAAGATCTTTCTGCGTCTTCTTAATCTAAGTTTCCTGAGATGGATTTTATAATATTTCCTAATCCATTGATAAGACCTCTTTTATTTCTGGTTGCTGGATAAACTGAGTCGAGTTTCTCTTGGGCTGTTTTAAGAAGATACTGCAATGTTTTGTCGAAGTTCTGTAGACTATCGAAGTACGGCTGACTTAGTCCATTTTCTATAGCTGTAGTTGTAGTTTGATATTTTTCTTATGCACCGTAGTATCTTGGGTATCAACAGTAACAGGATTGTTGTTTTGGACTATTTTAGGTGAAAATCTGGAAAGCAGTTTGTTTCGTTTTACTGTTTTTCGAGTGTATATTTTCGTGCTGGGTTTATATGATATCGGAGAGTGTCGTTTTTCGTTTATCTTTTCAATGTTTTTCTGTTTGCTCTCTTGCAATTTCTTATTTATTTCTTTATACATCTCTTTTGTTTTCAATCTGTGCTCCTGTATGTAATTATTTATCAGTGTTCTATTAATGTCAATATCAAATGGATCTTGAGCATCTATGTGACCATTAAGGACGTTGATGGGCGTCTATTTGGTAGCTGAGTGAATAGAATTGTTGTATGCCATAATGGCGTATAGCATCTGGTCTTTTATATTAAGTGTTTTTTTTCTTTTAATATTCGAAGATGCTCGATGATTGTGGAGGGAAAACGTTCGATCATTCCATTGGATTGTGGGTTATCAGGTGTTGTATAGTGGATTAAGATCTTGTGAGTGTCCACGAATTCTTGAACAAGTCCATTTTTAAATTCAGTTCCACTATCAGAAATTATCATATGTGGTAGTCCATGGTGGGTAATGAATAGCAGGAATGCGTTTAAGATGTTAATCGCGTTTGATCCTTCTATTGGGTACGCTTGACCGTATTTTGAAAATGCGTCGATGATGGTAAGGAATTTTTGTCCTGCTGCTTGAAATGTGTCTATGTGAACAATTTCCAGTGGTTTCGTTGGTGTTGGAGTTAACATAAACTTCGGTTTTTCTGGATTTCTGTCGTATTTGTTTGTTGACAAGTATCGCAGAGGTTAATATAATCTTCTATATCCTTTTTCAACGTTGGCCAGTAATAATGTTTTCTGATTTGAATTTCTGTTTCATTAATTCCTCTATGATTTGTCTTTCCTTGGTGATAGTCTTGTACGATGGTTTTCTGTCTTTCTGGATTGCTTATATCTTCTAGTAAATTGTTACATTTTACAAGATCAAATGCAGAATTCTTGAATGTTTCTCGAAGTATGTTGCAGACAGACTGGTAGGGTTCATCAGTTTCGAATAGGATGGCATATTTCTTTTTTGTATCGACGTAGTTCTTGAAGAAATTAAAAATATCGTTTTTCAGGTCGTTTTTATCTAGTTGGACGTGCATTCTTTTCTTTGTTAGGAAGCACTGTTCTGTTATAGGTTTTGCAGGATTGTAATTTACCAATTTGAATATGACTTGGTTGTTGTAACAGTTCAATGGTCTTTCGCTGATTGGAATTCCGAGTATTGGGTTTTCCTCTGTAGAATGTTAAGTACCATCTGTGTGTTGTCTTGTTGGTATAGCGATTTTGTTGGCTGACTGTCAATTTTTTGGTTTTCTTCTTGTAGAAGTTCGTCTATTACTTTCATTTCTTCTGCAGTTAGGCCGGATGTTTGTTTTTCTTTGATAATTTCGTCTAAGTTAACCATAGGATCTTCTTCATCTGGATCGCATACTGAGTTTGGATGGTTGATCATAGATATGTTGTCATCTTCTTTTCTGGATAATAGGCTGATTTCTTCTACGTGTTCGTCAATGGTACTTACTTCTTTAGTGTGGATTTCGACACGGGATAATGCATCAGCGTTCGTATTGGATTTTCTTATTTTGTATATGGCTTCATAATCGAGTTCTTCGAGTTTTAGTCTCCATCTAACAAGTTTCAAGTTCGGATCTTTTAAAGAGAATAGCCATTGAAGTAGTCAGTGATCGGAGAGAATTTTAAACTTCCTTCCAAATAAATAAGGTCGAAAATATTTAGTAGTCCATACGATTGCAAGCATTTCCTTTTCGATGGTAGAATATTTAAGCTCGGTCTCGTTCAGTGTTCTTGATGCATATGCAATGGGTTTGTCTTGTCCTACAGGACCCTGTGACAGGATAGCACCTATAGCAAAGTTGCTTGCATCTGTGGTGAGATTGAAAGGCTTCGTAAAATCCGGATATTGTAGAAGTGGTTCGTTGGTTAACAGGTTTTTGCAGATTTTGATACAGTTTAGGAATTGTTCTGAGTGTTCTATCTTGGCATCTTTCTTTAAACATGAGGTGAGCAGTTTTGTTATTTTTGCGAAATCCCTAATGAACTTTCTGTAATATCCAAGTAGTCCTAGAAATCCTCTAATCTGCTTGGTAGTAGTTGGTATGGGATAGTCTATGATGGCTTTAATTTTGCTTGGATTTGGTTTTATTCCTTCAGGAGTTACGACGTGGCCCAAGAATTCAACTTCTTTTTTTTTAATTCGCATTTGTCTATCTGTATCTTGAACCTAGTTTCTCGTAGTCTTTCAAAGATTTTCTTAAGGTTGATCATGTGTTCCTGAAGTGAGGTTGAGTATACGATTATGTCATCCATGTATACTAAGCAGATTTCTCCTATGAGTCCTTTAAGCACATTGTCCATTATTCTCTGGAATGTAGAGGGTGCATTCTTTAAACCAAAAGGCATTCTTAGGTATTCATAATGGCCATTTTCCACGTTAAATGCTATTTTATGTATATCTTTCCCTGCCATATCTATTTGGTGAAATCCACTGGCTAGATCGAGGGTAGAAAAGTATTGACAGCGAACGAGTTTATCAAGGATGTCCGTGATATTTGGAATTGGATACCTATCGTCTAAAGTCTTCTCATTAATTTTTATGTAATCGACTACGATTCTCCATTTAATTTTTCCAGAAGCGTCTGGTTTTTTTGGTACGACCCAAATTGGAGATGACCACGGTGATTGACTTGGTCTGATGATGCCTTGGTCCAGCATTGATGTGATCTGTTTTTGAACCTCTTCTCGATGTACGTGTGGATATCGATATGATTTTGTGAAAACTGGGACTTCATCCGTTGTTCGTATGTGGTGTTTTATTTGATTTGTAAATGTTAAAGTATCATCAGGATTATGGAATATATCTGCAAATTTTCTGCATAAACGTCTGATGTGCATCTCTTCTTCTGGATTTAGATGATCTGTTCTGATGAGAGGATCGCTATCTATTATTGTTTCTGTTTCCATTGGAATGATGTCCGAGGTATACAGGTGATATTCATGAAGATCTATTGGATTGCTTCTTACAGGATCGGTGAGTGCTACTTAAATAGGTTCATCAGTATTGTTGATCATTTCGGTCCAGGCTAGATGATTGCAGGCTTCACTGAGAGTTTCTCTTAGAGTTGCCCCTTGTATTTCTTGTTTTGGTATAAGTATGATGCCTTTTGTTTGTTTTACTGGAAGTCGTACTTATGTGATTGTTCTGGGTTTCAATTGAATTGTATAAAATTGTGTTTTGTTGGTTTCATAATAAAAGATAGGGAGAACTGAGTGTGCTGTAGTTAGTGTGGATGCTGGGAAATTAAGATGTGCTTGTAGAAGTTTTTAGTTATCAAGGACGATAAGACCATCAAATGTTTTATGGAATTTAAAAAGGTAGAATTTTAAATTAATATTAGAGTTAAATTCTGGGAAGATTGGAATTTCAGCACAATGTGCTGTGAAACAAATTTTCCTGTGAATGATTTAGAAATATTATACTGACTACAAACGGTTCATGTTTAATAAAATTTTTATAAAATTTGGATGCAATTTCGGGGTTAAGAAATGATTTGGTTGCCCCTGTATCAAGAAGAAGTTTAAGGGGAGGATTTTTAATTTCGATATATAGAAGTTCTTTTTTATCTGAGTAAGAATTGAGTTCGATTAGGTTTCTTCGTTTTCCTCTTGGAGTTTTGGAAAATTTACATCTTCTTCTTCCTATTGGGCATTTTGGTAATCTTCTACGTGGTAGTCATCTGAATATGCGTTCTGATTTGGATAGTAGTATGTCTCTTCTCCATAATAGGCATCGGTATCGTTTTCGTCTTGTTGTTCAATATTGAACAGCTCCTCTACGGTGAACTTTGGGGTGTGTGGTTGCGGTTGCTGCGGTCTAAAGTTTCTGAAGCTTAAACCTCTGTTATGTCCCGTTTGGCGTGTACTTATAGACATCGGTGTTGGTTTGTACTGTTGTGGTGGTCTGCTATCCCATGGGTTAGGTCTTGGAGGTTGTGTGTTTGCCATGAATTGTTGCCTTGGTTGTTGGAATCAAACGGGTTGTATTGGCCATCTTGGGGTAAATGTTGGTCGGGACGGTGCTGGATTACTTCCGAAAAATGGTTGATGTAACTGTGGCCTGGGCATGGGTTGTTGCCATTGTGGTGGTGTTGTGAACTGCGGCTGTCTCTAAGGTTGTATGTGGGTAGAATTCTTATTTGTCAATGAAAAATTGGTTGTTTTCTGCAAATATCTAACATTGTTTTCTTCTTGGATGAATTGAAGAGCGAAAGCAAGATTTGTAGGTCTCATTGATCGTATGGTTGATCCCATTGGTTCTCGTAATCCTGCTAAGAACGTAGTTAGGACCTGTTGTTGAAAGAATTCCTTCTTGCTCCTCTTTACATCTGCTTTGTCGGTATGTAGTTCGATGTGATTCAAAATTATGTTTAAAAGTGACATTACTTTCTCGTGGAATTGTTGAGGAGTTTCGTTGGGTCCTTGCCTTAAGTTTACCATGTCTCTTGTAAGTGATTTTTCATTACTTTGATCGGCAAAGTTTTGAATTAGTATGGTCCTTATTGTGGGCAAATCTTTACACCCATATACGGAAATGATTTCTCGAGCTCTTGCTTTAATTTTATTCATTACACCTCGAGTTATCATGTGATTTTGGAAGTTATCGGGATTATTGTGATCCCAGAAATGATTAAGAAGCATTGTAGTAACTTCAATTAAGTTGTGAAGTTCATTAGGGTTACTATCGTAATCAGGCACGATGGAAAGATCTTTATTGACGTCGAAAATACACCTGTACCGAAAGTCCATTACAATGGTGGAAAAACCATCGCCATGTATATCCTAACTTAACCACTATATTCATAAAAGATTATAAATGTGAACACATGTTTAAAATTTGATTTAATTTTAAATAAAAGAAGAACACGGTTAACAAGAAGTAAAGTAGAAAAACTTATGTTTTTAAATGTCAATTTAGACGATTCGCGATTTAATAATAACGTGTAATGTACATGTAGTACGATTTACTATTTGTATTGGTTAGTTTATTTTTCAAGTTATAATAAATATATCCTTCATTAGTTTCTTTCACTTGAATAAATATACACATAAATGATAATATCCATTATGTTTCTTTATGTACTCGCTTATTTGAAACTACTGGCAACAATCAACTAGTTACTTGTTTACGAAAAACGATTCAGTTTCGTTAACGATAAAAATGTCAACGTCCCACCTCTAGTTTCTTAGTTATCGCCTGCCGAATACCGGTTCAGCTGTTGCTGAAATGGTATTGCTGTTGCAACGCGACGTTGCCAAATAATTTTGTATGAAGCTTTTTTATTGTTGGCGATATAATGCAGTTTATTATATTATATTATATTATTTCCACTTATGCATTTTTGGCGATATTTAAAGGGCGGACATAATATACCTCTCTCTTTTTAAACAGGTGTTTCTCACTCCATCTCACGTAAGGTCCATACCGACCATAAACTTTTACCTACACTGTATATATATATATATATAAAGTAGTTAGGTATTATTGACTGACACGTTATGTAAAATAAAGTTTTATTTTGAGGTTGCAGTCATTAATAGGGCAGGAAAGTAAAACTCTTTGTTCTTTATTCAAGCTTTCGCAAAATTTATTTGCTTCTTCAGGATATGCTAAAATATGGTAACAGTAAATACAACGAAATTAGAACTAAATAGCATTGTATAAAACTAGTAAAAAAAAAAAACTTACAACATGAGGTTAATCCATTAAATTTTCAAATTTGCAAAACATTAAAACTTAACTTATTTTAAAAAATTATACAGTTATGTAAGTACAATATTCCAATTTAATTTAATTTTGTAAAAATTCATTTTGACATTGATTGTTTGATTTATGTCAGAAAGACACTCGTTTCTGTTTATTATATTTTTTGTTGTTGATAACTAGCTCTTGATTGTTATTATGGTTACGTACAAAGTGGCGCCAAATATGAATATTTAAATTTTTTGAAATTCTAATATTTATAGTCAGAAAATCTAATATTGGAAAATTATAGTATTAATTTTCGTAAGACAGAATGTAATTATAGATATTGCTTAGTTTATCAATATCAGTTTTTTTATTAACGCATTGATATTTATTTATGCATACCATTTCTAAGAATTCTCTTTTATTTAATTGGTTTTCGCGTCTTAATATATTAGTTTCATTGAAATTAAATGAATGATTTTTATTAATTGCATGATCTATTAATGCACACGTATTTTTATTATTTCTAAGGTCACTTTTATGTGATGTTAGTCTGCCTATTAGATTTCTAGATGTGTGTCCGATGTATGACTTATCACAATTTTCGCATGGTATTATATAAAACATTAGCATCATTGTATACAAAAACTAAATCACCTATTAGCATTATGGAAAGCTCAAATGTAGTTTATATAATACCATGCGAAAATTGTGATAAGTCATACATCGGACACACATCTAGAAATCTAATAGGCAGACTAACATCACATAAAAGTGACCTTAGAAATAATAAAAATACGTGTGCATTAATAGATCATGCAATTAATAAAAATCATTCATTTAATTTCAATGAAACTAATATATTAAGACGCGAAAACCAATTAAATAAAAGAGAATTCTTAGAAATGGTATGCATAAATAAATATCAATGCGTTAATAAAAAAACTGATATTGATAAACTAAGCAATATCTATAATTACATTCTGTCTTACGAAAATTAATACTATAATTTTCCAATATTAGATTTTCTGACTATAAATATTAGAATTTCAAAAAATTTAAATATTCATATTTGGCGCCACTTTGTACGTAACCATAATAACAATCAAGAGCTAGTTATCAACAACAAAAAATATAATAAACAGAAACGAGTGTCTTTCTGACATAAATCAAACAATCAATGTCAAAATGAATTTTTACAAAATTAAATTAAATTGGAATATTGTACTTACATAACTGTATAATTTTTTAAAATAAGTTAAGTTTTAATGTTTTGCAAATTTGAAAATTTAATGGATTAACCTCATGTTGTAAGTTTTTTTTTTTTACTAGTTTTATACAATGCTATTTAGTTCTAATTTCGTTGTATTTACTGTTACCATATTTTAGCATATCCTGAAGAAGCAAATAAATTTTGCGAAAGCTTGAATAAAGAACAAAGAGTTTTACTTTCCTGCCCTATTAATGACTGCAACCTCAAAATAAAACTTTATTTTATATATATATATATATATATATATATATATATATATATATATATATATATATATATATATATATATATTGTTATGATATGTAAAATCGAGAAAAATATTGGTTTGTTTAAAAATATTTCAAAATTCAATAACATTAAAATAATTCAGATAAGTAGGATAATATCCAACAAACATTTCGAAGAAGAAGAGTTATTAATTTCTTGAATTACCTGTACTAAACAAAATGTAAGCTTTGCATAAATTATTTCTTTGTTATACTTGAGTGACCCGCATAATTTTAAGTGAAAACAAAAAGACAATTGAACGGGGTTTTCCAAAATACATTAATGCAGTGATTAGAGACAAATAGAAGAGATTTTAGAAAGAGTTTTTTGTTAGTTTTTAAGAATTATAGAAAATATTATTTGTAAATAAGTTTTAGGAAATTTTATAATTATAGGTAAAATTTTGTTTGTTATCGAAATGAAAAAATGGGGGAATTGTGACGAGTTTTGATTGGCGGAGATTGAAAAAGGTGGGATAAGTATGTAGGAAAAAGTTTAGCGAGATTGAGGAAAGAGAAAAGATAAGATCAGTTGGTTTTCCAAATTTGTAAGAGGAACAGTGATTGTTCTCTGGCGGTTCCTGAAATGTAGCAAGCAGTAGTGTTGAATGTTAGTGAGTTTTTGTGGAGTTAGTGTATCTGACAGAAGCTGAAGCAGCAAAATATTGTAAGTCATATTTCTCTACTTATATTCCAAGAGTCACTGTTCAGGCCAACGAGAGATTCAGTTTATCGTAAAGAGAAGATATTCCAAGAGTCATTTTTCACTCGGGCCAACGAGATTCAGTTTATCGAGAGGAGAAAGGCTATCATAATTTGAATGATTTGTGCTTTTGAAGGAGATCATTAAGGACGATATACTTGCAACAATCTGTGTAAGATTGCTGATTACATAGGGAGCGGTTGAGAGGAGATAATATAGTCTACAAGGAACAAGGATTTGGACCACTCATCATCAGAGAGAGATATTTTGTTTTCTGCAGTTTTTTCTTTTATTGATAACACAATTTTTACACTTAATTTAGAAAGGATATAAATATTTTGATTAGGAGAGTTAGAATAGTTCGGAATTTTGAGATTTCAATTAATATTGTTTGTACCATTAATTTTGATTGTTCACGTACGTAGAACAAAATTTTTGAGAATCATTATATGAGATTTGTTTATTGAAAACTTTTGAGTGTGAATTATTTCATCATTTTTATTTCAATATATAGTGTTAGATCATATGTGTTTTTTATTATTCCGGTATTCTCTGGACCTTACCTTTCACATGTAATAGCATAGATATTGAAGCACGAATTTAACCCTGAGATAAAAGAATTAAAAATTGTGATAGAGTCATAATCATATCACTTAAATAATTTTAATTAATCAAAAAAATTAATTAGCTAATTATTGCTTGGCGCACCAAGACTTTAAATATCACAATAATATATATATATATATATATATATATATATATATATATATATATATATATATATATATATATATATATATATATATATATATTGTTCTACAATAAGCGTAACCAAGTGTAAATTAACAGTCTTAGGACTGCTGTTTCCTTCAAATGTCAAAATTACGAAATTAGATTATCAAACAGGGAATACTGGTCTAAATTCACGAAAGAAATGGAACGTGATTTATTAGGTGCACAACGAAAAGTGTGGAAGATAACGAGTATAACAACATAAACAGTATACAACGAGAACGATGGAAAAAAAGTATATAGAATAGCTTTACAAGAACGAAGATAGAGAGATCGACGAAGAAGATGGAGAGGCAGAAGATGATCTGGTAACAATAACGGAAGAAGAGGTAATAAAGAATATGGGAAGATTAAAAAACAGAAAATCCCTAGGGCCGGATACGATTACGAATGAATTACTAAAATATGGAGGAAGTGCATTAACAGAAAATCTTACGAAACTATTCTAAAGGATTCCTGAAATGAAATGCATACCAAAGGAATGGAAATCAAGTATAACGATCCCTGTACACAAGAATGGGGACAAAAATTACCCATCTAACTCTCGAACTATTACGTTGCTTAACATTAGTTTGAAATTATTGACTCAGATACTTGCTGAAAAAATAATTGAAAGGTATCAAAATATGCAAAGAGCAATAAGGGTTTCGGTGTAACAGATCAACTGTCGATGCCATATTCATAATAAGACAAATAAGAAAGAAAGCAGTAGAATTTATTACATCTACATTCATGTGTTTTATCGACCTCACTAAAGCCTTTGATTGTATTAGACTACTAGATGTAATTGAACTTTTACACAGAGAGAGTCTATAACAGCCACTATAATATAGATAATAAAAAATATAAACTCTAATCACAAAACAAGAATAAAAATAGGAACTGAACTAACGGGAGAAGTAAACATTCAATCAGGTATAAGAGCGATAAATCGGAGTGATCGCTTGAGCCCGCTATTGTTTAACTTGATAATGGATAAACTAATAGAAAAGTAAAAAAGTCAGGAACGGGGTAAAAAATGGGCAACAGAGCAATACAAATTCTATGCTACGCAGGTGACACAGTAATAATATTAAATATTGAAGATGACCTAAAACTAATGGTCCACGCTTTAGATTTTAACGCGGAAAAGTTTAATCTGAAAATATTAGCACTAAAACCAAAGTATTTCGTTATTACTTGGGAGCCAGTGAGGCGCAAAATTGTAATAAACGAAGAAATAATGGAACAAGTATCGAAATTCAACTATCTCGGATACCCCCTAAAAGTTGGAGAGATAGCTGGCAGTCAACATCGCAAATACTGCTAAATCAGACCGCAAATAACATACTGAAGGGCCTAACATACGAAGAAGAGGAAGCGATACATACCAAATTATAGAGGACCAAAGGAAAGATCTAGATAATATACATAAACAAATATGAACAGAACGAAGATATTCCATGTAGATCAACACCAAACATACCTGCCAAAGACTTAAAAAAAAGAACATCTGAATTAGAAAAAAAATAGAATTAATAGAGTTAATTGGTGGACGAATGATAATAGAAACAGAAAAACTTCAATAAATTAAAAGAACAAACGATCTAATTGAAAGAAGAAACAAACTAATTGAAGCAAAAAGTAATTTAATTCTGCAAGAAAAGTTTCATTTCCACTGCTGTAAATTTTGGAAAATTTGTGTATGATATTAAAACGACCCACTTGAACTAAAATGAAAATTTTGCTTAGACTGCTTAATGCAAAAGTTCAGTATAAACGATAATAGATTTTGCCCGTTTACTGAAATGAAGATTTCGAAACCGTACATTGAACGATCACGCGTTCGATTGGAACGCCACAGGGATGATAAATGGTCCATTTTCAGTTGGAACGCTGTAACCGTTTCAAATAATTTCTAATAATTTTTTAAATCAATGCTGCTCACGCCATCTACCCGCCGAGTGCATTTAAATTATCTTAAGGACTCTACTGTAGTTCCTAATAGCTATGACCGTCGCCTCAAAATTGGAGCGTTCGTAAACTCCTCGCAGTTCATCTTCCTTTCTCTCTTCGAACGTCTAACCTACAGGACTAAAATTTTGTTTGAGTGGTCTCTTGACGTGGTAAGCCAAGAAATTCATTTTCTCTTATATATTTTTAAATAAATATTTATTTTAGACCCTTATCGGGAGCCCTAATAGTTGCTAGAACTATGTTAATTGGCCCGAGGTTATCTAAATAGCTATGAATTTATGGTATGTATTCTGAAACCAACAATTTGCAAAATATCCCGTTTGCTTAGTCGCCCAATATTATATATTTTTATGGTGGATATTATGTTTTTGCTGCCGATATATTCAATGCTTCTGCCAGACTGAGTGCCTATCGGGAGCCCTAATAGTTGCTAGAACTATGTTAATTGGCCCGAGGTTATCTAAATAGCTATGAATTTATGGTATGTATTCTGAAACCAACAATTTGCAAAATATCCCGTTTGCTTAGTCGCCCAATATTATATATTTTTATGGTGGATATTATGTTTTTGCTGCCGATATATTCAATGCTTCTGCCAGACTGAGTGCCTAGGGGATAAAAAATTATATCCTTTCTAAGCGCCACGCATTTGAATAATTCAGGTTGTACCTATTTTATATTTTTTATTGAACAGTGAATATTATCTATGAACTAAATAACAGTGAAATGCTTTATTATTGATCTTTTATTTATTATAAATATCTACATTAAAAAAAGGAAGAGGAAAAAGGAAAAAAATAAATTTTTAACAGATTGCTTGACACAAATTGACACAAAAACGAGCATATTTAAAAACATATTAAAACATCCAAAATTAAAAAACTCAACTTCATATCATGGAAAACAATATTTCGCGTTATGTACGAATTCATATATAGCAAGATAACACATCGAAAAATTCGGTCAGGGCAGTCAGTTGACCTACCGATTTTGTCTCTGTTATAAGCGTATAATATGCGTTAGTTATCATCAATTCTAGTTGTCATACTAATAACTAAACATCAGCCCTCTTTCTCTCCCAGTTTCTCAATAGAGCAATGTCTTTCAGAAATTCTGATGTCTATCTTTCCCAGTAAACTTATTACAGGCTTATCTTTGAAGAACATTAATGTACACAATTTTGAACTATTAGTAACTCATTCCGTTTGTTTTGCGTGTTTCTAAATGTGTCTATAATGACGCGTTGCGCTGTTATGTCGTATTATTCGTAGATTAACTCATAGATGAAAGACTCTATGCTTCCGAACAAACTATAATACATTTGTATTTTGTATTTTGTGGCATTAATGATGCAATTGTATTATTATTCTTAAGTTATCCGTGGAATAAGTCATAGATAAAAGAGTCTACGCTTCCGAACAAACGATAACATTTTTCGTGCTTTATTGTAAGTCATCAAACACATTTGGGTTTGTATAGTAATGTTATCATGCGCCTAAGGTCTCCTAACAATTACATAATAAATTGTTTGTTTTTGTGTCAACTCGAATGTGTTTTAATTTATATCGTTTGTGAAATTCCAAATGATAGAACCTTGAATGAGAGCAGTTGGTCTCATAATAATGATTTGTATATATGCTTTGTTTATTCCACATTGTTCATAGTATTGGTCATATGTGAAATACCCTATGCATATTGAGAGTGAGAATGTTATTACCTCCTTGTGTGTTTTTATATTTATTTTTGGTTGAGTCATAGATAAGATATTCTAAACGTATTATTTCGCTTTTTTCTGAAATCTTTGATCTTACGTGAATTGTGAATGAAAGTTTCTTTAAATCTGGATTGTGGTAACATATGTCCGTATTTGCCCGTTCTGTTTGTCGTACCTCTCCGTTTAAATATTCCCGCTTTTGAAGTTAGTATGTGTCACCATGCCTAGTCCGATTCCAAGCTAGTAAGTACTCAGTTGAAATCGTGGAGGGGGCAGTTTAACCGTTTCAAAAGTTTGAAAATTTATTATTATAATTCCTAGTAAATATTCAAATCAATGTTGCTCACGCCATCTATCCGCCGAGTGCATTTAAATTACCTCAACTCTACTGTAGTTTCTGATAGCTCCGACCGTCGCCTCAAAATTGGAGCGTTAGTAAACTCCTCGCGATTAAGCTTGCTTTCTCTCTTTAAACGTCCAACCGACAGGACGAAAATTTTGTTTGAGTGATCTTTTGACGAGTTAAGACCAAAAATTCCTTTTCTCTTATATATTTTCTTCTACTTCTTCTTCCTTTTTTTATGTAGGCAGTGTAGGCTTTCAAATATGTTTCTTCTTCAATATTAGCCTCCTGAATTATTGTTTAAATTATCGCACCATCTTTTTCTTGGTCTGCCAATACGTTTTCGTCTATTTGGTGACTTATCTCATTCTAGTCGTATTTAAAATTTTCCTTTGCCATTCTACTAATGTGTTCGTTTCCCTCCTGTTACCGTTATGTTACCCATTCATTTATGTCTTTTATATTGCATGCTCTTCTTATATTTTCTTTATATATTATCTTCTTATATTATCCTTATCCAACAGACTTTTGTAATATTGGAAAAATTATCAAAAAACCACCTCAATCGGATTTTTTTTAGAATTTAGAAACATCGATACTTAATTCAAATCCTCTCGTATTTCAAACTACTCACATTTAGCAAAACTACCCTTAATTACGATCCTACAAATATATACCGACGCTGTAAAACAAAATGGTACTGTCGGCTGTGCCTACAGCAGAAACGCATAAACATGTCAATACGCCGAAAATCAAAATCTCAAACAAATAAACATAATATTATCAGAGTCATTATCCATTCTAAAAATAGACGTAAATAATTCTATTAACGTAAATATCCTTACATCATTATTCTATCACACATCTACTATTATCTAATTTAACAACTATGCAGTTCGATATAGTATTTACGTGGATAAAAGCTCATATTAGTATTGAATATAATGAAAAAGTTGATCAGTTGGCAAAAGACAGCATTTTCACTGAAGAGAAAGTATTCAATGATATTGTACTTCATAAATGCATAACCATAAACAAAGTCAAGCTACATGATAACTCGAAACTTTATAATGTAATTAATACTGTCTAAATTGTCCGACAAAGTACTCTTTTGCATCCGAAAATCTCGACGGATTATTGGCATATAAATTTAGATTTTTCAAGATACGGTTACTATCTCTCGATTAGTAGATTAGTTTGGCCACTCCTGTTATCCGACACATTTATAAAAAATAAATTTAATACAGTCGGATTTGTGCGAAAATTGCAATACAATAAGTATGTTTTTTCCCACGTAATACTACCGCTTATCCCGTGGTCTACTTAGTATGTGGTTAGTCACCCTGAACGACCCCTGGGTGTCAAAAGTTATTTCCCTTCTATATCCTTGATTGTTCGATTAGGTTCGTAATATATAGTCTTAGAATATGGTAGGTTTAGTTAGGCGTTAATTTTAAGAAATGTTGCTGGCTAAATAGGCACAGTTCAAAAAGGCTAAAAAAGAGGTACCTACACTCACATACTGCATACGGTCCTCAAGAAATGAATGCACACAACTTAAATAACTCCGTTTAATTCCCACTACCTCTAGTTTTCTAAGAGATGATTTATGATTGATACTCACTCCCCTACGTCAGATTAATTAAGGGTTTAAAAAATCAGGCATTGCAGTATGTGTATATTTACCTGCTCTAAACATAATACTGATGAGCGGACAATAATAATTCTTTAACACTGTGAAACACTGTTTTTACACCGCGATAAAACTTAAATAATATTTTTTGGGTAATATAAACCAAGTTACCTGTCCACTGGATTCAATGATATAATCAATAAAATTATGAATAAAAGAATCATGAATTCAACACTAACTCACAAATATAAATAACACAAAAGTAAAACAAAGCATTAAAGAAATCTAGTTTAATTTTTTTTTATTTTTTGGTATTAGGAGTGGAACCATACAGCCAAGAATAATGTTACTAATTGTAATTTTTTGATTAGGCTGTATGATAGTGTTAGATATCTGTAGAGTGTTTAGTTATCAAATAAACAATGTTCGAGACAATTGTCTATAGTGACATTTCAACATAAATTGTTTATAATATATGTTTTTTTGCCATACTATTTTTCTATTTAAAGTAGCCTTATACATACATAAACAAAAATTTTCTCTGCTTTTCTAGTTTACAAAAAAGATGATTATTTATAAACTAAATGTCAAATATGTTACCTGTCACTTGAAGGGCTGTCATCGAAAAGACCAACGCCTTATAATTTGGGGATAACTATTAATACTTTTTTTCTATATCAATAAGTTTTGTTTGTATTGCTTTTTTTCTAACAGTTATCAGTTTGTCTAATATATCATAAATAAAGAAATTATTCTAAGAATTCTTAGTGTTACCCCAAACATGGTCAAATATGTTACCACTGACGTTATACGGTTTTTGTAAGACTGGGCAACATTGAGATTTAGTGTCAGTTTACCGAATGCACGAGTAACGTTATCCGTTTTTATTTGTGAAAAATTAGTAGTGTTTTTTACTAAAGTTTTCAGTTTTTTTTGGCAACAAGCTAGTATGCTTATTATATGTCAAATATGTTATTACAATTAATTTAAATCATTCTAAATCAAATTTATTACATTGTCGTAAAATATAACCTTACATATGCATGCTTCTTTTGGTTAAGCAACCGTCAACATCTGAATGAATTTGGCGGCAATTTTAAAATATATTTTGTAAAGTGTCAAATATGTTACCGTCAATTATGTTACCACATCCATGGTAACATGTTTGACACTAGGTAACATAAATGACAGGGTTAAAGATTAACCAAGAAAAAAATATTATGAAGTATTCTTAAGGTTTTTTTACAGGTGGCTTTAACAGCAGCGGAGAAGCAAAGGTGCTACAGAGAATGATTGAATGCAGACCCAGAGCGACGAAGTGAGTTTCTAAGGAAATTGCGGGAACATGCAAAACGACGGAAAGAACTTAAAATTGATAAACCCATAAATGAGTTATCGGAGCGAGAACTGAGACGGAAATTTAAATACTGGAAAGAAACTAAAAACAAAAAAGTTCGTGGAAGAAGATTGAAAGCTATTCTAAACAATACACCACCGAATAGCCCATCCTGCGAATTACCAGTTTTACAAGTCAATGCATCTACAAGACGCAGAAAGTACGAAGAGATCGACCAGCAGCTTATAGAAAAATAGCAAGGCTAAAAACGGAATTAGAAGGTGCAAAAAAAAACGAATTAACCGATACAAGACTAAAGTTCGACGTTTAAAGACAAAAGAATTGGAAACACCTAGTACCTCTCAGTCTCCTCTATCTTAACTCAATCGAGAACTTAAAGACCAAGTAATTTCAAATTCGGTGAAACAAAAATTGTTATTCCAAGACGTTCTTCTTGGAGAATTAAAAAGACTTACAAAAGAAGTCTTACTGTAAAAAGGACTGCAGATAATCTTGTTGCTCGGGGATACGATATGGGGGATGCTAAGGCTTTCTTTCAACTGGTACAAGACCAAACCAAAGCCATAAAAATGTTTTTTATTACTAAGGATGACATAACATCTATAGAACACGAGAAATCTCTCAATCAAATAATGAAAATTTCAGGAATTATTAAAGTCCGTTAAGTTTTTTTCAGTTGGCCATAAACAAAATCTCGACATTCGAGAATACTCATGCTTTTGCAAAAAATTGCCGGTTTTGGATTTAATGTGTTTTAACTGCTAAAAAGGTAAAATTTTGAATTTTGGAGTGGAATACGCTACCAATAAAAAATGAAGAGGAAGCAACTGTTGGAGAAGTAAATCATAATACTCTACACGAAAAAAATAAAGCTAAGCTTTTTGACTGGGAAGATGATATTCCACTATCATCAATAAGAGTCGTAACCAAGTGCCTGGCCGTGGGCAAATTTGTTGTTTGTAGATTAACTTATGACGAAGGAACAAAACATGAAACCAAAAAACATTTCGTTGGTGTTATTCTCGAGGTCAATGATGACACTTCCTATTTTATAAGCGGTTTAAGGAAAAAAGGAAACGAATTTGTTTTTCCTCATATTGAAGACAAGAAAGAATATTGTTACATTTGAAAATATTATTTGTGTTTTACCACAAGCTTATATTAGGCGGGGACATTACATGATAATAATATCGTGTGGCTTTTTTTGCCGGCGAGATCCTTTCGGATTGTTCCAGCGCCAATTGGATCTTTAACACTATTTCAAGTAGCTAGTGTCGATGCGCACTAGCCCAGGGGAACCGACGGCTTTACGTGCCCTTCGAAGCACAGTGTACGGCTCGTATCATTTTTAGAAATGAAAATGTCTTTGTTGGTGCCGAGATTCGAACTCGTGCGCTCTGGCTTATAAAGCCAGTATCGTGCCGCTGAGCTACGGCCGTCCACGGGGACGTAATGAATTCAATAAGTAATGAGCTCAATAAGAATGAATTCAATAAGTTTATCAGTCAGCTCAGTGCTTCACTCAAAAATATGATCTAACAAAGTATCCAGGATTATTGCAATTCTTCTTTAAATATAGAATCTAATCTTAAAATTTACGAGATTAAATTGGAAAATAAAATTAAACATATTATAGGTAACATTTTTACATAACTTTAATGGCTTTCAAAAGCATTAAAATTATTCAATGGAATATTCGTTCGCTAAATGCAAACAAATATTTTTTAAATCAATTACTTTTTGAAGAACGTTTTGATATAGCTCTTTTATTAGAAATTTGGTCCAAACCATCTCATACTGTTTGCTTCAATAATTTAAATGTAGTTAATAAAAGTAGAAGTAAGGGATATGGAGGAGTTGCCATAATTATAGCAAATAACATTATTTATGAGCCCATTTCATTCGTTAACAATTTCATTCCTAATCTTGAAGTTTGTGGTGTAAATATTAATATTGACCAAAAAATTTATTCTATTCTGAGTGTGTACAGTCCAGCAAAAGTTAGAGTAACAACGCAAGATTACGTTAGTCTTTTTTCTCAAATTACCAATGATTGTATTATTACCGAAGATTTTAATGCTCACCATGGATTATGGGGATCAAATTTATGTTCCGTCGATGGTAATATACTAGTAGAAGCCTTAGATGTATTTCCTAATCTAGTTGTTGTAAATGACGAATCGGCTACTAGAGCTACTCCTCCAGGATATATCAAATCGGTTGTAGATCTTACTATTATCAGCTCTAGTTTATGTTCAGCCTTTGACTGGACCGTTCTTCCAGATACCTATGGATCCGATCACTTTCCCATTAGACTTTCTGTGTAGGATATGAAATTTGAAAACACAATTTTTACATCTTCAATTAAGTGGTCGATGTCTAATGCAAATTGGGAAAAATTTAGATATTCTGTAGAGAGCATCTTCAGATACGAATTAAATGCAAATAAAACCAATGAAATGATATTCTTCTTATTAGATTCTATTACTACTGCAGCCAACAAATCTTTTAAAATTATCAAACTCTCAGCCAAATCTTTCAAAACGCCAACATGGTGGGATTATGAATGTCTCACTGTTTCAAATGCGAGGAAAAATTCTTTTAAAATATTTAAATCTAATCTTACCCTTTCAAATTTTATTGAATATAAGAGGAATGAAGCTATATGTAAACGCACTTTCCGCTCGAAAGCCAAATCTAGTTGGGCTCGATTTTGTTCCTCACAAACTTCTCCCTCAGGAAAAGGGTAAACAAAATTCAAGGTAAGAAAAAGTACACCGCTAATGATGAAGACATAGTAGAAAGTCTTTTTGACTGGGAAGATGATATTCCACTATCATCAATAAGAGACGTAACCAAGTGCCTGACCGTGGGCAAATTTGTTATTTATAGATTCACTTATGACGAAGGAACAAAACATGAAACCAAAAAACATTTCGTTATAATCGGTTTAAAGAAAAAAGGAAATGAATTTGTTTTTAATCATATTGAAGACAAGAATGTTGTTACATTTGAAAATAGTATTTGTGTTTTACCACAAGCTTATATTAGGCGGGGACATTACATAATAATAATAATATCGTATGGCTTTTTTTGCCGGCGAGATCCTTTCGGATTGTTCCGGCGTCAATTGCATCTTTAACCCTGTTTCAAGTAGCTAGTGTCGATTCGCACTAGCCCAGGGGAACCGACGGCTTTACGTGCCCTTCGAAGCACGGTAAACGGCTCGTATCATTTTTAGAAATAAAAATGTCGTTGTTGGTGCCGAGATTCGAACTCGTGCGCTCAGGCTTTCAAAGTCATTATCTTGCCGCTGAGCTACGGCCGTCCACGGGGACATTACAGTTTTAGGGAAATACTTCGGAAAAACATACAGCTTTTTTAATGTTTTCACAAAATTTTTCATTTATGTTACTTTAGCTCACTTATGGTACCACTTTTCAAAATCAGTATTTTTCACAAAATTTGTCGTTTATGTTATTTTAGTTCACTTATGTTACCGCTTTCTAAAATCAGTATTTTTCATAGATTTATAAGCCCCTTTTTAATTGGGAACGTATTATTTGTTTTTAGAGATGAATAAACCATATATTTTTAGTAATTTTACGTTGATTTAATGTGCGTTTATACTTCCTTATTTAATCAGTAACATATATGACTGTCATTTATGTTACGATCGTAATAATAAAAAAACAAACAAAAATTATTATAAATCTCGCTACATTTTATACAAATTCCATCATTAATACACTTATTCGCATTTTTTTTTTTTTTAGTTTAACTTTTAATTTGTTATTCAATAACAATTAAAATTATTTTTTAAAATAAAATTAACTACCTTTTAGAATATAACGAAAAATCTCAGGAAAAACCAAAAGAAGTTTTAGAATACAAGAATGCAACTATTCCAAATTCAACTGGACGAAGAGGTTCATTGCAGTTATGGCAATTCCTTGTAGCTTTACTAGATGCACCAGATGCTAGCGCAGGTTGTATCGCTTGGACGGGTCGAGGCATGGAATTTAAACTAATTGAACCCGAAGAGGTTGGTATATACATGATCTACTCTTAATATTTATGCCTGTTTTTAATGTTATATAGTTGCAACATGTTGTTTTTCTTTCTACTTCTAAAGTTTGACGATAAACTGGTAACATTTAAGATTTTAATAAAAAAAAACATTACATCAATACAATATAACGTAGATATTATGTGGACTTGTCCGATTATTAATATATCTACTACGGACTATTATGTCCATATTATTAATATATCTTGGCATGCTAGATATTAAGTTTTCGGTAGTATTCTGTTAAATATTCTCCCAATTATTCTTCTGCTACTACAAAGCATAAATACGGTTGCACAAAGATACAAGTCTTTTAAAATTATTGTACAATATTTTAGTGGGTCAAAGCAGTAAAACACAATAATATGACCAGTCACATAAGACTGAACGCTGAAAATTTACACATGCAATTACCCCCTTAACAATACTACAGAGCTGTTAGTAAATGGGACCCTTTCAAATAATGTATACAATTATGGAACTACAAAAAAAGGCAAGAAAAGTTTTATATACTATGAAAATAATTATAAATTACTATAAATAAAGCATATATTTACAAAATTCAAAACCGCATGGGTATATATTTTAAGTTTAATAAAAAAATTGAAATATAGTAGCTTATTCGAAAAATAATACCAAAAACATGAAATTATTACAAAAAAGAACAACGAATACATGTAATATATACCTCAAGAGGTTAATTAACGACAAATAAAATATTCAAAGAAGAAAGCCCATTTAATAATTTTTAAACCCTTCAAAAATATGAAGGGCTTAATAAATTCCTCTATTCGGAACTTCTAGTCCTCTGTATTGTCAACGAGTTTACCTTCTAGTAATTCTCGGAAGTGTTCTATCGATCTTATATGTTAGCTGATAATCACTTTACTATTATTAGCGTTGCATATAAATTATTTAAGCTGCGTGGTACCTCCTCTTTTTCTGGAAGTTGGAAATTAGATGAAGTCTACGATTGCATCACTGTAACTTCTGGCGTTCGTTAAGTTTGTCAAATGTCGTCTGTCAATTGTCGATCAACGAGAGATTTGATTTCTGGTGCTTTCATCCGGTGATATCTAGGTTGATTTATTAATATTCTTGTGATTAAATATGTGCTTTACACCACAATGTCTTTGGCCACTGTCGTACTAAATAATCTAATCCGTTAATATTATTCATGTCGTAAATACTGTGTTTACCAATGTAATCTTCCGTTTTCCTTTTCCAATCTGGGCGTTCATATTTCCCATAACAGTTTTGATATCATTTTTTGCGAAGCTATCAAATGCTCTTTAGCGGTCTTCATAGATTTAGTCATTGATTATAAACCACACATGGTGGGTGTGGTTTATAATCAATGATTTAGTCATTCAAAGCGCAGTGCTTCTGAAATTTGTAAAGCCAATATTCCTCGTTGTTATGTAAAAGGTTATATTTACTTTAGTTGCTCACAATACTTTTATCTAATATTTTTCAGAATGAGTTTGAAAACAAAACGAATTTTAATGTCAGATAATATTTTACCATGAATATTATGCTACTGATGTATTTGACACATCATTTAAGTTGACAAAGTATTAGTAATTTCTCTAGACGTACGTCGTTTTCACTAATATTCCACAAAATTTAGAAGTTAATAAAGATCTAACAGTATTTAAAAAGACCCTTTTAATTGCAGTTATTTTTTAATTTAATATTTTTTTTTTTCAAAATATATTTTTCTTTTATTAATGTTTTTACCGCCAAATTATTCCGACATATTAAAGTAGCGCTATGTACTCAAATTACAATTCTAATTCTTCTCTATATTAGTTCATTTAGCATAAAATGTAATATTATATGTATACTATCATATAAGTAACTGTCAAATAACTGTCAAACAGTTTGGACGCATTTAAGAGTTCCTCGGGAAAATTTGTATATTTAAGCAGTTCTAAAGTTTTTTTACTCGATTCAGGTCTCGTTCGTAGAGTGAATACTACTTTAAGTGAGAATGTACTGCTCAACACTATTAAGTCTAATATTCCTATTAAAAAAGTTTATAGAATGACTAGATTAATTCAAAATAATGGTATATCCGAAAGAGTTCCCAGACAAATGGTAATTGTTAGCTTTGAGGGTAAATTAATTCCCCAGTATATTTACATCAATAAAGTTAGATATCCGGTTGAAATATATGTTAGTCCGGTTATGCAATGTTTTAATTGTCTTCGATATGGTCATTCAACAACCCAATGTAAGTCAAAAAAAGATGTAGAAAATTCGGTAATGAAGGTAAAATTGGTTACCCCGATAAATGTAATGCATTTTGCGTTTAATAACCACGAGTCAATTTTTAAAGAATGTCCCGAATACTTGAAACAAAAGAAAACTAAAGAAGCTATGGCTAACTTAAATATTTCGTTTAAAGAAGCTGAAAAAGCTATTGAAAATCCAAGTTATTCCAGTTTAGTTCAAAAAAACAAATTTGCACCCTTAACTACCTGTGACACCAACTTCCCTCCATTAAAAAGCTCTTCTTCTAAACCTTCGAATTCTAGCACTACTTACAAAAATACTAATACTCACAAGCATATATCCCCCCTACAGTTAGACCTCCCAAAAAAAGAAAAAATTGTGATGCAACTCCTAATTTTCCTCCTATTCGTAGAGAATACCAGACCAGCTTCTGTCATATTTCAGTTTGGAAATCCTGAACCTCCTAATGAATTCAATAAGTTTATCAGTCAGCTCAGTGCTTCACTCAAAAATTTGATCCAACAAAGTATTACTGTCCAACAGGATTATTGCAATTCTTCCTCAAATATAGAATCTAATCTTAAAATTTACGAAATTGAATTAGAAAATAAAATTAAAGATATTATAGGTAACATTTTTAAATAACTTTAATGGCTTCCAAAAGCATTAAAATTATTTCATGGAATATTCGTTCGCTAAATGCAAACAAATTAATATCCTTTAAATCAGTTAATTTTTGAAGAACGTTTTGATATAGCTCTTTTATCAGAAACTTAGTCCAAACCATCTGATACTGTTTGCTTCAATAATTTTAATGTAGTTAATAAAAGTAAAAGTAAGGGATACGGAGAAGTTGCCATAATTTTAGCAAATAACATTATTTATGAGCCCATTTCATTCGTTAACAATTTCAATCCTAATCTCGAAGTTTGTGGTGTAAATATTAATATTGACCAAAAAATTTATTCTATTCTGAGTGTGTAGTCCAGCAAAAGTTAGAGTAAAAACGCAAGATTACATTAGTCTTTTTTCTCAAATTAACAATGATTGTATTATTACCGAAGATTTTAATGCTCACCATGGATTATGGGGATCCAATTTATGTTCCGTCGATGGTAATATACTAGTAGAAGCCTTAGATGTATTTCCTAATCTAGTTGTTGTAAATGACGGATCGGCTACTAGAGCTACTCCTCCAGGACATATCAAATCGGTTGTAGATCTTACTATTATCAGCTCTAGTTTATGTTCAGCCTTTGACTGGACCGTTCTTCCAGATACCTATGGATCCGATCACTTTCCCATTAGACTTTCTGTACAGGATATGAAATTTGAAAACACAATTTTCACATCTTCAATTAAGTAGTCGATGTCTAATGCAAATTGGGAAAAATTTAGATATTCTGTAGAGAGCATCTTCAGATACGAATTAAATACAAATAAAACCAATGAAATGATATTCTTCTTATTAGATTCTATTACTACTGCAGCCAACAAATCTTTTAAAATTATCAAACCCTCAGCCAAATTTTTCAAAACGCCAACATGGTGGGATGATGAATGTCTCACTGTTTCAAATGCGAGGAAAAATTCTTTTAAAATATTTAAATCTAATCTTACCCTTTCAAATTTTATTGAATATAAGAGGAATGAAGCTATATGTAAACGCAAATTCCGCTCAAAAGCCAAATCTAGTTGGACTCGATTTTGATTCTCACTTAGTAGGCAAAATTCACCCTCAGAGCTTTGGAAAAGGGTAAACAAAATTCAAGGTAAGAAAAAGTACACCGCTAGTGATGAAGACATAGTAGACAGTTTTTTTACAAAAATCTCTCCGGATTATGTTCATCTACCAGTATTTATGCCGAGCATCTCCACTAATGATCACTTTTTACTAATCCCCGTTTCAGCTGACGAACTTAAAGCAAATATTAAGAGTTCTAAAAATACAGTTCCTGGTATTGACGGTATTATCTATAGCAGGGATGGCCAACCCGCGGCACGCGTGCCACTCTGTGGCACGATTGAGTCCTATCAGTGGCACGCGTAGCGTTTTGGATTAAAACACTTTCAAAAAAATTAAAACTTGAAAAACAAAAAATAATAAGAAGAAACTTGGTAGGTTTACGGAAGTTACGATAGATGCAGCATCATTGCATCCTCTGGCGAGCGATATTGCTGCGATTGGAGCACGTGATCCTAGCTGTCGTAATGTGCAATAGGACTGCGTTACCCTTGCTTAGTTTATTTTAAACTGCCCCGTTGTATGTGCACATTTTGTCATCGCGCATTGTTTCTTTAAAATTTTAAAAGTATTTGTTCGATATGTCCACGAGTAAGCCTTCGACTTCAAAACGAAAATACGAAGATGATATTGCAATTCGCGATTTTCAACCTGCTTGGGAAGAACAATTTTTATTTACTAATCGTAATACTTCAAAGCCTGTTTGTTTGATATGTGGATTGTCTGTAGCAGTTCCGAAAAAATTTAACCTGGAACGACATTATAAACAACTGCATAAGGAGTTCAGCAACAAATATCCTATTGGTTCACATTTGTGAGCCGACTTTATTGAAAAAAAAAAGAAAACCCTAGCCAGCCAACAGTCACTGTTTCAGAAGAGAAGTGATGAAATGGAAACTATGGTTAAAACATCATATGAACTTTCTCTGCTGTTAGCCCGGAAGAAAAAAGCCTACTCTGATGGAGAGGAGATAATTAAAAATAGTCTGGCAATATTTGCTAAAAATGTGGGAGATGTAAAGATCAAAAATATGGTCGATAATATTGCATTATCCCGAAATACAGTCATGCGCCGTATAGATGATATGGGCCAGGATGTTGTTTCCCAAATTATAAGTGGATTAAAATCCTGCAAATTCTTTTCTTTAGCGTTGGATGAAAGTTGTGACATCGTCAACATAGAAAATGCGCAGTTTAGCATTTTTGTCCGTTATACCAATGATAATTTTGAAAATGCCGAAGAGCTTCTGGATTTGCGCCAACTAGTCACAACAACAGGAGAGGACATTTTTCAACAGCTTAAAAACGTAATCGAAGTCAACAAAGTTGAATGGTCAAAATTAGATAGTGTTTGTACAGATGGAGCTCCTTGCATGGTTGGTAGACTAAAGGGGTTTGTTACATTACTGGAAAACTATTTGGGAAGAAAAGTTTTTAAGTACCATTGTATTATTCACCAGGAAGCTCTTTGTGCCAAGGACCTAAACATGTCATCTGTTGTTGACCCTGTAACACGCTGCATTAACAAAATACGAGCTCGGGCATTGAATCGACGACAATTTCGAGAACTGTTCGCGGAAGAAACGGAGCAAGATGGAGAGTTACTTCTCCATTGCAGTGTGCGCTGGCTCTCCAAAGGAAATGCACTCGAAAGGTTTTGGAACTTGAAGGAGTGCGTCTTAAAATATTTGCAAGAAAACAATGAACTACCCAGTGAGTGCTTGTTACTTAATGATAAAGATTGGCTTTGGGATTTAGCTTTTCTCACTGATATTATAAGACATTTAAATTTATTAAATTTAAGATTACAGGGAAAAAATTGTATTTTTCCTACTCTAGTTGGTCATATATCTTCTTTTGTGAATAAACTTATGCTTTTTTGTAACGATTTTGGAGAACAGAGATTGACACATTTCACATTAATGCAGGAATTAGCCAACAAGGTCAGTAGAACTCCAAATTATGACAAATTTAAAAACCTTATATCTATTTTGCTAGGTTCATTCAATACCCGGTTTGAAGATTTTCAAAAAGACAAAATGAATGTTGACCTTTTCATAAATCCTTTTTCTATTTCTCTGCAAGATATCAATTGTTACTCAGCTGAAATACAAATCGAAATTATTGATTTACAGAACCACACTATACTAAAAACCAAATATAGGGAAATTATTTCAACTGTTACTGATCCCAATTATATCGAATTTTGGAAATTTGTACCAGCAAACAATTTTCCTAATTTACACGAGTTAGCTCTAAGATATTGTTGTAGATTTGGTTCAACGTACGTTTGTGAGCAAATGTTCTCTATTATGAACATAATAAAATCAAAATATCGGTCACGATTAACTGACATGCATTTAAAAAATCTAATTCTGTTGGCTAGTTCCGAAATTAATCCCAATATAGATGAATTAATTAAAAAAATACAAGTTCAAATACCACATTAAATAAGTAACTGTTTAATAATTTGAATTTTAGATAATAAGAAAATATTTAAGTTTTTTTGTTTAACGTTTTTATTTTATTTTTATTAACAATAAAGTAAGTTTGTTGTTATGTTTTACTTATTACGTTATTTTTTAAACCTCCACTATCTTGACTAAACAGAAAAATGTGGAATTTACATAAGAAATACATATTGTACCGTATATTATTAATGTTAGTATGTCGAAAAATTTTAGTGGCACGCCAAATTTTTTTTGTTCTCATATTGGCACTCGACTTAAAAAGGTTGGCCACCCCTGATCTATAGCATGCTATTAAACTTGCCAGTAATTGCCATACATTATCTGTGCAAAATATACAACAATATTTTACTTAAAGGAGACAATTGTGATTCTCTTAAAAAATACTTGGTTAGTCCTATACCCAAAGTAAACCAGCGTACTGCCCTAAGACCTATCTCTCTTATGTCTTGTTTGCTTAAAACATTTGAACGCATTATGAAAAGCAGATTAGAATGGTGGTGTGAAAACAAAAATGTTTTCCCAGTGTGTCAATATGGCTTTCATAGAAATCAAGGGACTATGGATTGTGTCTTAATTAACGACTGCTATTCAGTTATCCTACTCAAATAATGATTATCTATCTGCCATATTTCTTGATATTTCAGGGGCTTATGATAACGTCAATTTAAATCTATTATTTGAAAAACTAAAGCACATAGGTATTCCACCTTTGTGTTTATATGTGTTAGTAAACTTATTTCTTAATAGACAGGTATTCATTCGATGTAATAATAGATTGATTGACCCGAGAGTAGTGCATCAAGGTCAAACACAAGGCTCTGTCCTTATCCCCTTGTTGTTTAATCTATACACTATAGATCTTCAACGTATAGGCATTAAATGCAATATATTACAATATGCAGACGACTTCTGCTTTTACACTGTGAATAATTCATACCAACAAAGTATTAGTTCAATAAAAACAATTATGTATGACGCAAGAGAGTATTTCTTTAAACAAGGGTTTGAACTTACTACGAAGAAATCAGCTGTGGTATTTTTTACGCGACGTCGTTTACCAGTTATATCCAACATTATGTTTAACAGCCTAAGTATACCGGTTCACAATTACTACACTTATCTTGGTATTATATTGGATACAAAGTTAACATGGGACGAACACATTAACAAGTGCTTAATGAAATGTGAGAAAAGTTTAAATATTCTTAAAGTAGTTAATCGCTATCGATGGGGTGCCGACCCTAAGATAAGTTGTAAGTCCTGTCGTAGACACACCGTCTCAGGACTTGCAACTTCAACGTGGAGTCATATGTCGCCATGTTACCTAATCCAACGGTAACTTTAACATCCTAATTATTTATAAGATATAATGTCAAACAAATGTAACTAATTATTTGTTAACGGGTTTTTACCCATAGATTTAGTGGCTACATTCATGTACTCCTAGACACCGATGATGGAATGATGGATTCCGAAAACGTTTTGTCTAACACAGCCCGTTTGGGTTTTTAAATATATACCTTTTACAAAGGATTTTAATTAATTTTTTAAAACAATTTCTATCCACCAAGTTATAATTATGTCAGATTCAATGTCTGCGTTATTAGCTTTAGAAAACTCACGTAAAAATTTATATAAAAATAGTCTTGTCGTTAAAATTTTAGAAAACCAACTAAAGCTGCTGGAAGAACATACTACTGTAAATTTCGTCTGGGTAAAGGGACACTTTGGTATTTCCGGTAACCTCAAAGCAGATTTTTATGCAAAAGATAAGAATAAATGAGCTTAAAATGATCAGAAATAACTTGGCTGGATAGAAGAGATCTAACAGCCACTTGCAAGAAAAGTCTAAAACAAAATTGGGAAATTGAATGGTATGCTTTCTGTAATCGAAGCAATAATCTTTATACAAAAATTCATCCAGTTTTACCTACTGAGCCGTTTGCCGTAAGAAGTTACCCCAATAGAAATATTTATTCCATGTTTGTTAGATGTCTCTTTAACCATGCCTCTGTCAAAACATACCTCTATAGACTAAATCTATCCGAATCAGAACTTTGCTCTAAATCTGTGAGAAAAGATTAGTATTTATTAGTATTTAGTATTAGTATTTAGTATTAGCATTTAATATTATTTGTATATTTCTTATTTAAGTTGGTTAGGGCCCTGAATGAAGAGTATAAATAGAGGTTTTAATGTTTCCACTTCCTTTTTGTATTTTTTTTTTATTTTTATTTAACAATACCTATATATGTATCTGCGTGCATAATTGTGTATATGTGCGCATATGTATATAGTATCCGTATATTTAATATTGTAGCAAACAGTATTTATTATATATCGTGGCTGAATGGATCAATAATCCAAAGCTATTAAAAATAAACTGTCATTTAAAATACCTCCTGTATAAATACAAAACTGGGACAAATAGTAGTGTATTATTTTAGACACCAAAGTAGTTATCCAAAGACTTCCAAATCTATTTGAGGGCCAGGGATAGATACCCTAGTCCAGGGATTCTCACTAGGATTTCTTTGAGAGCCTAATAGTTTGAATGAAATTTTCCTCAGGGCCGCAAGTACAAGTGGTGGTATGAAATAACTTTAAAACTATATGACTATAACATAAGTTTATTACAAGTTCCGTAAAAACAATAGAATTATAAATTATATGGACTGTTTTGCGTGTAAAAAGTAGGAAAATGTCTTTTACTTGACTCCAGGAATATCAAGTCCTGAATTTGTTAATTCTTTTAAGTCGACGGGCGAAATCTTTCACAGCTCTCTAGAATGGCATCTATGTTAGCAGGTTGGGAAGAAACTGAAATTCTCAAAATGTTTTCAACGTTCTCACTAGCTATCCTAGATCTGTACTTGTTTTTTTATGAACTTCAGCTTACTGAATGTAGATTCAGAGACATATGTAGATGCAAAAATAAACAAAATTTTCTGAGCACAGTCAATTAGGTAAGGAAATTTGTCATTTTCAACTGCTTCCCAAAACTTATAGTGAGCTTTTTTCTTCATTTTTTGTTCAAAAATACTTTAGTAGCTCTGTATCATTCTTAAGGTCAATTAACTCATTTTTCAAATCCCTAGCTTTGTATTCAAAAATAGAAAGATGAGCTATATTTGCTGTTGTTATTGCCCATGGATTGTTCACCAAGCGAAATGTTTCTTAGAACTTCCTGAAGTTACTAAACCTCACAGACATTTTATCCTTTAGGTCTGCTAACAGCTTCAGTAGGTCAGAAATCTCTTGACTTTCATTTGGATTTTCATCAAACTGCTTTACCGGAAGGAAAGCTGGAATAATTTTCATTTGACAATTCTTCAGTATGCATATTCAGCTTCTACTTCAGTGAAAACACAATACTCATCATTTTCGTTACAATATTATTGTAGTCTCCTTGCAATTTGGTCAATGTTTCATTCATAATGCTCATTGTATCAGCGAGAAACGCTACTTTAAAACACTATCTAAAATTATGAATATCAGGAAACTCTTTATTCTTTGTAGCCAAAAACAGAGTAATCTCATGTCGAATATTGAAGAAACGTTCCAAAACTTTACCCTTACTCAGTTATCTCACTTCTGTGTGGTAAAGAATATCCCCATATTGCGACATAAGTTTTATCAGTTTCTGATAATATAGTTTGGGCTTATTTAATTTAAAAACATTGGTTTGCAAAATGCGATGACTAACTGAAAGGTTTAAGATTAAAGAAACATTATATTATATGTCATGTTTATTGAAAATACTCGATATCATTAGCACGTACAAGTCCTACCCTGTCGCCTAATTTCCTATGAAATTAAAATGGTAAATGTTTTTAGGGCCTATTTATTTTTTCGGGCATGCGTATTTACGAGGTCCACACGGTTTTGAAACATCTTTACTGGCCGGCCAGTGCCACTGTGGTGGGCGAAATACAGTACTGTAATCTGATTAAATACATAAATAGAAACATAATTACATTATCACTCGCAAATTTTGTTTTTCTGCCTAGCAGTCTGAGGGACGCGAAAAATCGCTCCGAGGGTCGCATGCGGCCCACGGGCCGCGTAGTGAATATGGCTGCCTAGTCAATAATGTGATTAGTGTTACACGGTTACACATCTAATTTCGATAATACAATTAACAAAGATTACATATTTTGGAAAAACATGTCATTATATTTGACTATGATAATATCAAAATTATCATTATCTACTAAATTTTGGGGGATTAATCAACAATTATAATTGAAAATACTTTGTTTTGGTGCTTCGACTTTCAACTCGGAAATCGTTTTCAAATTATAAATTAAACAAATATTTTGTTTTGTAAATAAAAATCCAGTAATATTTTATTTTATCAACCTCACAGCTAATAACAATTCAGACGAGATAAAATACAAAGTTTTAGAGTAGAATATTTTAAAATGATACTGTCAGTATTTTTTAGGTGAGTTCTTGGAACGACTTTATTAAGAGAAAAATTAATTTAATTACATGAAATCAACTTTAACTATGAACGCCTGTTAGAAAAAATAATAATAGCATCTGATTGATCTTCAAAAAGACCACCATATTTGATAACGACAGTAAATTCCTCATGTTAGTAATGCCGTTATAGATTATAATACAGGAAAGCCTGAGAAAAAACAAAACAAAAAAACGGGAGTTATATTATTATGACACAGTTAGTACCTATTTGGTCTTACGTTTAGTTAATTCTCAGTATTGCCATCAACTCTATATATTTCATTATACAATCAGTTTAGCAGCAAATATCCTGTATTTCTTGTATTTCATTATATATATTTTAAACTGAATTCAATAGGTACGGTCCTGTAAGTGGCAACAATATTTAAGTTGATTTTCGCTTATTTTTGGCGACATGTAAAAGCTTGCCAGTGTTATTTTATACATGTCCAGTTGTTTATATTTCGCAACCAGGACATTTGTTTGTGACCTATTCCTCTCTTCCCCTCAATCTTTCCTTGGATAATGAGTTGAGGGATTGCGTATTTTTTTTTCCTCTCAGGATATGGCCTAGATATCCAATTTTTCGTACCTTGATTAAGTTGAGTAATACTCTCTCAGTAAGTGCCCTTCTTAAGACTACGAATACTTCAATTTTTCGTACCTTAAATAAGTTGAGTAATTTTTTCTCAGTATTTGCCCTTTTTAAGACTAACGAAGTACTAAACCTACCAATTTTCCGCAGCAAGATGAATCGCTGTGAAATTTTTGCATTCGATTAGGGAAAGTATCAGGAAAGTTTGTGAACAAAATTCATGGTGTTAAAATCAAAAATTGCATTTTGTGCATAAGAAAAATGCATTTCCAAAGTGCATTCAAAATGAAAAATTTGGAAATAAAATATCGACAGGAATGAGTTTAATTTTGTGACTTGGAAGTTTTCGAGGTCGCTGAAAACAAATATGATAACGACTATGGTCCTTAAGCTACCCGGTACTCAGGGTAGACCTCGTCTCTTCTTGTGTATGTTAATTTCATTCTTAATCAGTCTACAGTTTTATCTCGTGGGTTTTCGAGGTCGCTAAATACCAATATGATAACGATGATGATCCTGGAGCCTGTGGCGCACCCAGGGGGGGGGGTTTGCCCCCCCCCAGGACATATGAAGTAAACAATATATAAAGAATAGAAGGAAAATGTAACTTGTATTTCACACATAATAGAAAAAATCCAAAACGCTGATTGAATAAATAATTAAATTACCACTTTAAATATGTAGAACACAATAATTATTGCATTATTGTATAAATACACAATAATTAATACACAATAATTAATACACAATAATTAATAATATTTTTCATTATATTTAGATATCGATACCTAATATTAGGCTTATGAGAAAGTAGACAGAACGAGTCTGTTGCGAGTAGCATGCGCCTACAGGACTGTATCTGCGGCGGCCCTGTGGACTATCACGGGTTGTGTTCCTCTGCATGTGTTAGCAGTAGAAAAGAGACATCTCTATGGGAGAAGAAAGCATTTGACAACAGCTATAAAAAAATAAGAAGAAAGGGAAAGATCAATGGAAGGATGGCAAGAAGAGTGGAACAACAAGGAAGATGTTGCTCAGTGGACAAAGATGCTCATCCCGAGCCTAAGGAACTGGGTAGATTGTATGTTTTAGGGCGTATCTTCATAGGTTCAGAAAGACAGATACAGATAAATGCCTATACTGCAAATATTCCGACATTGTTACTCACACAATGCTGGAGTGTAATAGATGTACAGTGGAGAGAAACAGAATGTATAAAGAAATAGGTATGAACCCTGTGACTCTAAGAGAGATGATCGTGAAGATGACGGGAAATACAGAGGGATGTAATAGTGTTCACAATTACATCCGAGCAGTCATTAAAAAGAAAGAAGAAGAAGAGAAACACCAACCGAGCTAACGACAGAGATAAGATCTAATTACTATTTTAATGGGAATAAGTCGCAATTGAAGGTTAAAATAAGTTTATTGACGTTTGAATTTTTGATCTTTAATCTTGCACTGATAATTTGTTTATACTCCAACAATTAATAGAAAAAGGAATAGCGGTTGGTACCGAAGTACATCTAGCCTTCACCGACCTATAAAAGGCGTATGATACAGTTCCAAGACTTAAATTGTGGCAAGCTTTACGACAACTCGAGTGTAGTCCATACCTTTTAGGAATAATCACAGAAGTGTACCGGGATAGCACTAAAGAACTAAAAAAAGGATGCAGTATCTCACCCTTACTGTTTAATTTATATATTGAGGCAGCTCTCCAAAATTGGAGAAACCCCTGCCAGGGAATGGGAATCCCTATAGAAAATGACATACTGTTCTCCCTGAACTTTGCGTATGACCAAGTCATCCTAGCTCAAGATTCTTATGATCTAGAATTTATGATAAAGCGTCTATAGAGAGAATATTTAAAATGGGGGTTACAAGTCAGCAAGAAGAAAACAGAATATTTACTTAGTTATCAATTCAGATGCAAGGTTTGAAGCGTTGATAGACGAAGATGTGGAAATCAAACAAGTGGAAAATTATTAAGGTCCACTCATTGCTAAGAACGGCTTGGAAGAAACCGAAATTAAACACGAATTAATCAGGGACGTAAAATTGTAGGATGTCTGAACTCCTTATGGTGGGATCACAACATTTCCAAAAGGAACAAAAAAAGAATTAGGGCAAACCATGGTTGAATCAGTTCTTTGTTATGGCTCTGAAGTATGGACAATTAATGCAGACCTGAAGAGAAGATTGTTGGCAGTTGAAATGGATTATTTGAGAAGAAGTGCTAGAACATCAAGGCAGGAAAGAAAGACCAACGAATCTATAAGAAATAACATGAATGCTACAGAAACGGTCATTGACAGAATAGAAAGAAGAGGTTCAAAATGGTTTGGACATCTATTGAGAATGCCTAACGAAGTCAGCCCCGAAAACTTCACAAATGGAAGCCCCCTAGAAGAAAAAAAAGAGGGAGACCTCGACGCTCATGGAATGAAAGAATTAGAAGAGCGATGGAATCGAGAGGTTTGGAGGAGAAGCATGCTTTGGACCGGGAGGATTGGCGGAGGAGAACGAGAGTACCGCGATAGCCGTCTCCAAAATGTATTGTATTTACAAGTTGGATTATTGTCAAACGTCAATAACTTTATTTTAACCTTCAATTGTGGCTTATTCCCATTAAAATAGTGATTACTTTACAATCCCACAAGAAAATAGCTTTAGAACAATAGATAAGATCTAGATACGAGAAGGGAGTGTCCCAAAAATGTCGTCAGCCTTACAGTGTGTAGCAAAATACTGGGGTGTGTAGGAGGAGAGATGTATAAGAAGAGTGGTCTATATATATGGGATAAAATTGATAGAAGTAAAATAGATAACAATTAAGTAAAGAAGTAAAAAAAATATTGAACGGAATGTGGCTAGGCTAGCAATGTAGGCAAGAGAATGACCACTAGAAACTCAAGGATGGATACGGCCAATTTGCATGCCTTTTAAAGACAGTAAATCAGGAAAATATGTATGATGGATAGAAAAGAAGATATGAAAAATAAATAGATATAATGAAAATTAACAAAGAAAACAAATTGAGGGCGCCAGAAGAGGGATAATACTCTAAAAAGAGTAACAGTCACTCTTCCAGGTATCGTATACTGCTAATAATAATTAAAGTTGATTTAATAAACAAAAATGCTGTAAATGTAAAAAGGTAAGGAAATATTAATAAAAAATTATATGCAAAACAAATTCAAGTTTATTAAATATAACTTCTTAGATTTTGACAATCTCTAAGTTACCAAAAAGTATATGAAAATTTCACAATATAATATTTAAAAAAAAATGTTGAAAACAACTATAATAAAAAGTTGAAAACTACACAGAATAACTCTGATATAGAGTGTACAACCTACATCTAGGTTAAAAACAACCTTAAACAAAATAATGCTAACGTTGGAAGAACGTATAGCCAAGTAAATATATTATACTAACCTACAATATGACCAACAATATTGTTAAACAACTCTAAATTCAAATACAAACAAAATAATACATAAATGGGAACAAGCCAAGTTAAACAATTGAAACGGTCTATTATCCTGAAGGGATAATAGCCAGAGTTAATAACGCAAGATGAAATATAAAAAAATTAGTTAAGTAAACACATAATGAAATAATCAAAGTTAATAATGAAATAAATGGTTAATACAAAAAAACAATGGAAGATAATCTCTGGGTAGAATTTGAGCTCAAACTTACCGATACCTTACACCAAGGGGAGTTATATTAATTAATATATATATATATATATATATATATATATATATATATATATATATATATATATGTTATAAAAAAAACTATAACTGGTGAAACAAGATATATATATATAGTTCTGAATCAAAAACCAACTGTCCTCCTAGGTGAAACAGTTGTCTGGAAGGATACTCCCGAATGGCTTCGGTGTCCCAGCGAAGTCCTCCTTGAGGTCCGAAATTAGCACGGAGCTGGTGCTAATTGGCTCAGTTCCGATGATTACGGTCCTGCCCTACCTCTAGGTGCAGGCTGGAGAAAAAATGAGGGTGGAGTAGACAATACTCCCTGGCTTGTCCCAATGACCCTGATTCTAATAGAGTTGAAGTGGTACTCTCCCTCGGATGTTCTGAGGGAAATTTATAATTCCATGGTAGGTGGCTGAAAACAATTCCCCGTTACTTCTAATCTCAACATTGATAAAAAGAAATCAAAGAAGAAGTGAGGAAAGTTTCTTTCAGCATAAGAAACCGGAGCAATAAGATAATTATAGTAGATAAAAAAAACCCATCCAATCGGATGTAGCGTGACCTTGCTTCACATAGAGTAAAAATATAATGGCCTTGAACAAAATACTATATTAAAATATGAAATAATAAATCTGAATAATAGGATATGGATAAAATACTCTACTGTTCATTAAAATATCTGTGGAAATTGTAATAGAGATTTACGGAAAATTCAGAATTTTAATCAGATTCATGCCGGAATGATTGTAAGCGGCCATACTATACTTGAATTCGTGACCCAAGGTCATTCTGAATACCTTAAGGATGTGGGAGGTGAGAACAACAAGTTAGTTTTTATAATATAAAAAAAAATATTATTTACCAGATAGCTACTTAATTCCGTGCTAGAAATCTCACTTCAACCTCCCGAGTTTCCGAAAACACCGTCAATTAAATTGTTATGGTTATACTTAGAATATTTAACTTCTTGAAGTGAAGGAAATTCTATGCATTAATTGGATTTTCTTTCGCTAACTACCACCTTTGTACCACTTCAAACTCTCGATCAAAAGTGAATTTTAATTCACAGTTAATTAACCAAGAAGAGCCAGTTTCCACTTCCCCTAATCTCCTGTCATCTCTTTGGTTCGCAATGGTACCAAATTAGATCAGAGTGACAACTTAAATTATTAAAAATACACACTTAATGGGCAAATGAACACTTAAAGTTAGGCAACCCATACTACATCTCTGAAATTATTTTAATATAAATTATTTATTATTTTAATATAAATTGTAATAAAAGTAACGACTGTTACAAGTGGCCACCCCACTTTTGGAGTACGGTACGTGCGACAGTCAACTGCGCACAAGTAAGAGAGGGTGGTTTTAGTTGGTAGGCAGGATAATAGATAGCAGATAGCAGTAGCATAAAAAAATTTCAAAACCCCCCCTAAGACAAATTCTGGGTGCGCCACTGCCTGGAGCTACCTGGCGCCCAGGGTTTACCTCGTCTCGATGATATTCGATCTACCTGGAGCCCCAGTGTGGACCTTGTCTCCTGAAGTTTTATGTTATTTTTATGCAAATTTAGTCAAAACTCATTATTTGGGGAGTTTATGGGGTTACTGAATACGAATATTACGATGACGATGATCTTCAAGTTATCTGAAGATGATTTCTTTAGATACGGCAGGGTGATTATGCTTAGGATTAGGAATAGTTTCACCCCTGGATATTTTGCTTCTTCTAGAGCTCGTGGACTGAATATTTATTTCTTCTATAAGGTTAGTTAAAGGTTACTACTCAATCGTCTAATTGGCTTACCTTCAAAGGTTGCTAATTATTGTTTGTTTAATAAAACTAACCACATCCCAAAGACTATATATTGACACTACCCGGACTACAATACGTTTAAACTTAGTTACTAGTACATTATTTATTTTTAACTCTTTTTCTTAACATTTTGCTGCTAAATTTATCTTTCCTCTTGATTCATCCTCCACGCGTTGATATTTATTGTTGATATAGTAGGCCAAACGTGGAAAAACATTCTAATAATATAAAGAAGTATACCACTGGTTAATATTTTGATAATAAACATATTACCAGCTTAAAACAAAACCAACAACATTGCCAACAACAAAATACAGAAGGCACTCATCGACATGTTAGGTATATACAGAAAAATCGTTATTTAATCACGTCACATTTAACAAAGTTAATAACGATATCCTAATAGTCATTAAATTACTCTTTTTCCTCAATAGTGCAAGTCTTTCTACAACTTAATAATTAAAATATAATACTAATAATCCTAATAATACTCGTTTATGCATCGGAGTCTGATTCCGACTCAACCTTTATCTCAAAATCTGATTGGTTCAAAGAAAATATGGTGAGGGGAGAGACGTTCTGGCGTCCTCAGTCTGTCTCTGGTCTAAAGCTCCCTGGCTGGGAGTCAGAGTCGATAGTTTGTGCTCACCCTTTTGAACTCCTCCCTTTGGGTGCCCATAGCTTAATGTGGCGTCGGTATTTCCATAGCATCATGAATCCGATACCCACCATTGACGTCGTAACTTTAGTAGCATTTAACGATTGCCAATATGAAATTCTAAAGCACTGCCATTATGTACTGCTTAGTTCATCTCCTAGAGTCATTTCGTCTATGACGATATGCTTTATATGCTGTAGTTCCTTCTCTTTAATGTTTATGCGACCATCGGGATTTTTTTTTGTTTCCGAATGGGTTGCTCAGAAATTACCGTTTCTACCCCCTTTGCTACTTGTGAGTAGTGTGACGTTTGTCGTCTGGGCTATGCAATTTGGTAACAGTTTCAGGAAGCTGACACTGTCGATGATCTGTTCCGTTCTGGATCCGTCACATATGATGGGTATGTGAATAGTATTGAGCGTTATAACTAACCATAAATTATGAATGCCCATCTTTTCCCATTGAGCATCTTTCACTAAATATTGGATCACAGGACAAGTACTGTTTTTAATTCGATTGTAGAGCTCATCTAATATACAGTGAGGTCTAGTATCCATGTTAATTATATCGGCATGTGAGTACGCCATTTGCGTTTTTGTTAATCGTATACATCTTTTTCTATCTTCCATGAATACTTCGTAGTAAAAAAGTGTATTATAATCTACGATTAGTAGATTCCTTGGTGCGGCCAATGAGAACACCACACTTCCCTGCTTTTTTAGCAGTAAGTATAGCTGTAATCTTTAGCATTTGGTATTTGTTCTGACTCGTCGCTATGAAGTACTCGATAACTGTTATGTATTTGTCATCAGTATTGACTTCAATGTCCATTATGGGCTGTGTTCGTATTTCTGTAGCTTGAGATAGGACCTACCTTGCCTTTCCTATTGCCTTCGCGGTTTGTCCTGGCTTCATTATATTTATAAATTGTAGGTGGTTGTATTGTAAATTTAATATCCCTTCGTATATTTTTATATATTCCTGTATGAATTCCATTACTAGCTAAGCGATCATTTGTATTCTAAGTGTAATGTATTCTTTTTCTAATGTCTTTATTTTCTCCGTTACGGCATTAAGCCCTTGAGATATTTCTTGCATTCCTTTTGTGAGTGCATCTTAAAATCTGTTAAGGTGCCTGTTTATCCCTGTTTCCGAATAGTTAATCGATGCTGTAATATATAGAAATAACAGAAACAGACACATAAAATATCCACAAAATATTACACAACTGAATGGTACATAGCTACATTCAATATAATACGCACACTAAGTTCGGAAGAAAATCTGCTAGAATTAGAAGAAAAGATTTAGAAAATAAAGTGGATAGTCATAGGACTGGCAGAAGTACGATGAAAAAGAGAGCAACGTATTGAACTAAAAAGTGGCCACCAATTATTCTACAAAGGAGATAAAAATCCAGCAATAGGTGTTGTAGGCTTACTTATTAATAAAAAGTGACATTTTTAGCATCACACAGTATGGCTATATCGAAAAGAGTAATACCAATACACATCCAGATTAACCAACGTTATACATGTAAAATTATTCAGAGCTATGCCCCGACACCAGATCATGAAGATAAGGAAGTGTGAGGAAGATGGAAGAAACTAATGAAGCATTGATGATCAGCAAAGCAAGGTATATAATCTTAACGGGATTTCAACGCAAAAACAGGAAAATAAGTTAACCAGAATGAAATTTGAATATGACCCTATGGATTAGGAGAAAGAAATAATAGAGTAGAAATACTAGTAAACTATGCAAAATAACACAAGCTATATATAACCCATACGTTCTATAAAATACCTGAGAAGAGAAGATGAAGCCCAAAGCAAATTGGGCAAAGCCCAAATGGGACAACAAAGAATGAAATAGACTATATATTATGCAACGACAGAAACGTAATATTAGACACAGTAGTGTTAAAGACAATAAACACGGGTAGCTATCACAGAATGCTAAGAACACGAATCAGAATTAACACCAAGACAAAAAGAAGAAAGCTCATATACGCCAGGCAAAAACAATAAATATAGACGGAATAAAACAGAGAAAAATCGAATACGAACAAAAACTGAAAGAAAATCCTGCACTAACAGACAACCTAAATAAAAAGTTTGAACAACTTGAAAACATAAATAAAAATTTAACGAATACTATAATATCAGTAGCAAAAGAATCGATCTATAATAAGATAAAAGAACTAATTAATGATGAAAACAGGGAAATTACCGAAGTTCAAAAAATAACCGAGTACGAGTAAAAAGCAACATCAGGTAAAGACGAAAAACACTGAAAAGAAAAATAGTGAAAAATGTTGGATCTGAAGATATACCAGATATAATAGAGGATGAAATAAGAAACGCAATGAGCACTATGCAAAATAAAAAAGCTGCGGGTGAAGACGGAATAGTATTAGAAATGATAAAGTATGGCAGACATCAAATCATAAAAATGTTAAAAATCATGTTTAATAAATATATAGAAATAAGTGAAGTACCTGGTTAAATGCTCCTATAATTTTGATATTTAAAACGGGAAATGAATATAAATTAGGAAACTATAGACCTTTTAGCCTATTATCAGTCTTATATTAAATGTTTGTGAAGATAATTACATTGCGACTAACATACAAACTGGATAGTTATCAGCCTCGGGAGGATTTAGAAGAGGTTATAGCACCATATACAAGTAATAAGAACACTAATTGAGAAATCAAACGAATACAATATGGACAAAAAATACAACAAGAACACTATGGGAAGCTATGGTAAATTACGAGAAGGCATTTGATTCCATAAAAGTTTGGGTCATCCTTAACGTCTTAAGCAACAATAGAATTGATGACCGATTTACAAAAATCATTAAGTATAATATACAGGGTGTCCAGAAAGTCTCCTGAAAAACGAAAACATTCTCGTACATTCTTGCTAAAGTGGGCAGGACAGCCATCGTGTAGAAACCATAAGTTTTGCCGAATATTTAAAGGCACATCATCTAATGAATCAGGTCAAACATTTTGCAAGAAATATAAGTAATCAGCATCATTTAAACGAGCAGGCAATTCCACGATGCTTAAATTCTTGAACAACGTGAGGATTGTCACCAACATACGAATCATATTGCACATTAAAAACTCCATTTTTTGTGAATGTAGTTTTGTCCAAAACAAAAAGTACATGAAAAAAATTATCATTTTTATTTTTCTGATTTTGTAACCATCTAGCGAATACTTTACGAGCAGGAAAATCTCCTTGTAGCAGTACTTGTACCTTTGTAAAATGAAAAGGATATAAATTATATCATTATATAATATATAACATCTTCATGTAACGCTGTGACACAATCATATTCTCTTATTCGTTGAAGAAGAGGTGTAAATATTGAGTGAGTGGGATCACGATTGGGAAATTTTTCCTGGTATCTAAGTTGTGCTGCTCGACCGTTACACCTCATTTCGCCATAAACTAAAGCAAATCAGTATATTGCTCATTAGTAAAAACCATTTTTGTTGAATTGAAATTGTTATATTTGAATACGACAAAGTAAAAAACTTCTATTGACAGGTCAAAGACAACTAGTGCAAAAAATATGAATTTAAATTTCATGACTATAAAACCAAAAACTACCGAGCAAAATTATTTTTTTAGTACTAGAATACCTAAAAATTTAAGAATCTAGTATCACAAATGCTTAAAAGGTAACTACAAAAAAGTTATGCGTTACAATAACCGTTGACCTACCCAAAACGGACGTCTATGATCGGTACTAGAAAATTGGAAATTTATGAAATCGATTCAACCCTAAAGAATAAATAACTAATAATTTTCGTTTTTTTAAATAAAAGGTATTTAAAAAAAACTAATTACAAGGTGCCATCTTCAAAGAGCTCTAGATCCCTTAAGAAGCATTTTCGGACTAGGTGAATTGGATTAAATTGTCTTAAAATTGTAATAATAAAACACTGAAAATTTTGTTTTCAAAAATTTCCACAAAATTTATTATAAACTTATCACTACAGCTGTTTCGGCATAGTGCCTTTCTCAAGTGATCTATTTTTGGCACGCGTTTACACTTTATAGTCTTTAATGAAATAGGTTGAGGAGGGAAGAACTGTTTGTCTCAATTTGGTCGTTCAGAATTATATCTGTGTTTTTTAATTTGTTAATTTCCATAGATTCTAACAAAGATAGCCTAAGGCCTTTATTTTGAATGTAAAGAATTTGAAATTCGTCATTAAAAGACTGATGATGCTATTCGTTTATTAAAATTTCTACCAGTTTGACCGATGTAAGTTTTTATGCAGTTCCCACATTTAAGTTTGTATACACCACTGTGTAAGTTCTGTTTATTTTGTCTCTTGTTGTTTTTAATATATTTGTCCAAGTTGTTGTTTGTTCTGAAAGCTGGTATTATTCCATTCTTTTTTATGTGTTTGGCTATTTTTGTTGATATTTTGCCTGTAGGTATATGTAATCGAGCAGAAGGTACTAGGTTTTTTTCTCTGTTGGGGAAATACTAATTTTAGAGCTTTCTTGTGTAGTTTTTGATTTAAAATTTTATTAATTGTTTGTTCTTTGTATCTATTGTTTACTGCTATTTGCTTAATGATATTTAATTCTGTCTTAAAGTTGTATTTTGACATCAGAATTTCTGTTAATCTATGTAACATACTATGATAGGTTGCCAGTTTATGTTGTGTGGGATGGGATGATGAATTGTGTGTAGTCGTGTCAATATGGGTAGGTTTATGAAATATGTAGAAGTCATGTGTGTTTTTAAGTCTGATAATTTTTAAATCTGAAACATTTTTGGAGTGATTTTGTTCTGTTTCTATTGTAAATTCAATATGACTATGAAGTGAATTAATATACGATAAAAATTGGTCGAGTTGCCTGTTAGTTCCTGTGAAACATACCAGTACGTCGTCTACGTATCTCCACCAATATTAAAACTGTGTGGATATGGGATGTTTTGAAATCTTTATCTCTAGATAATCCATAAAAATATCTGATAGTAATGGGCTTAGAGGATTGCCCATTATAAGTCCTGCACTGTTATTTGTATATCCTCCTCCTCCTAAGTGCCGCCTCTGTTGAGGTTGGTGATGAATATGGCAAATTTCTCTCTGTTCTCAGCTTGATGAATTAATTCATTTCCTCTTGTGTGGGTCCAATCTCTGATTTTTCGTAGCCAAGATTTTTTCTTTCGTCCTATGCCCGTTCTACCTTCAATCTTGCCTTCTAATATTTCCTGCAGCTGCTCAAATTCCCTATGGCGCATTATGTGTCCTCGATATAATGTCTTTTATCTATTTGTATAAATCTATTTGTGTATATTTGATTATTAAATTCAAAGCAGTCCTTTTTTATGCAAATTTCAAGATGTAAAATTTCAGATGTAATGATTGGATTTTTTAATATTTTGGTCTAAAAGGTTTTTTACTGGAATAAAAGTTTCTGTAGGAGAAATACTAGGAAAAATTTTTTTACGTCAAATGAAATTAATCTGGAGTTGTTGGGTAATTGAAAATGTTGTATTTTATTAACTAATTCTATTGTATTTTTTATGGTAAATTTAGGTAAAAATTTAGTGTTTTTAGTGTGTAAAATAATCTCAGATTTTTTGAAAGTTTATATGACGGAGCTGTATAAAAGGAAACTACTGGCCTTATTGGGTGATCCGGTTTGTGTAGTTTAATAAAAGAGTATAATTTAGGAGGCTGTGGATTCATGATATATATTTCTGTTATGGTAGATTTACTATTGATTTTGAATTTTCTAACGCTAGCTTAATTTGTTTTTGATACTTTTCTGTTAGATCTTTGTGTACCATTTCAATGTTTTAATTATTTAAAAATTTTATTATTTCGTTATTATATTTTATTTTATCTATAGCAATAGTAGTGTTATCATTGTCTGTTTTTGTAAACAGTATGTTGTTTTCTATTGATTTATTTTTAATTGAAATGGCTGTTTTATTCTCTTTGTAACAGAAATTTTTGATTTCATTACACACATCTGTAATAGAATTTGCAATTCAACTTTTTTCGATATTGTTAGCAGTTTTGTTTAGTGCTACTTCACATTCTACACCTAAATATTCTAAACTTTTATGATTGTTATGTTGAGGACAGTTGTGTTAAAATCCTTTCTCTAAATAGAAAATCCTCAGAACATAACAGAAATACCTCAATATCATGAACCGACAGCCTCCTAAATTATACTCTTTTATTAAACTACACAAATCGGATCACCCAATAAGACCTGTAGTTTCTCCGTCATATAAACTTTCAATATAACTGATAGAGATTATTTTAGAAGACACTAAATTTCTACCTAAATTTACCATAAAACATATAATAAAACTAGTTAATAAAATACAACATTTTCAATTACCTAACAACACCAGATTAATTTCATTTGACGTAAAAAATCTTTTTCCTAGTATTCCCCCTACAGAAACTTTTATTCTAGTAAAAATATACTAGCTGACCCGGCGAACTTTGTTCCGCCTTAATGGCAATAAATAAGCAGATTGTGTTTTTTTTATTGGAAAAAATACAAAAAAAAATTAAATAAATACATTAATCATTCATTATTATTTCTGTATTTTAGTACATAGGTTGCTCTTCACTTAAGTACCTTGTGATACACGACATTTTTTGTTTTATTATCAGGCGCAAAAACAAACAACGCAGATGGTCTTCCGACCCGTGAACATGCCACGTATAATTGACCATGGGAAAAACATGAATGTTCTAGATTTAAACCACAAACTTTTAAGGATTGGCCTTGTGATTTGTTGATGGTCATGGCAAATGCAAGACGTATCGGAAATTGAAGTCTTTTAAATTCAAACGGCATATCGGTTGGGATCATCGGGATCCTCGGAATGAGAACTTCCTCACCTTTGAATTTTCCTATCATTATCGTAGCGTAAATTACATTGTTCATCAATTTACTAACCACCAAACGCGTACCGTTGCACAGTTTTGGTTGGTTTATGTTTCGAAGCATGATTACTACGGAGCCAACCTTTAGGCGTAAATTGTGCGGTGGTAAGCCAGGCACGTCCAAAGAGTTTAAAAATTCAATTGGATAGTTGGTGGCTTCATCTTCATTTGTGACGCAGTCAATAGATTTGAATGAATGCATTGTTCCAATGATCTTATTTTAAATTATGTAGTTCAGGTCATCTACATCTTTATTCTTAGCCGCTAAAATTGCTCGCTCACTCAACCATTCATTATTTTTGTAGTTAGAAATAATATTTGGAAATACATTGTTGATAAGTTCGTCTTTTGATGAGACAAAATTACAGAAATTATTTGGAAATGATATTAATCCGCTCGATTCATCGACAGGTACTTGACCATTACCGATAGTCAGCAATTGCTCCGAGAAATCTTCAGCAGATGTATCATTAAGCAATATAACTCTCATGTTTGTTGTCAGCTGTAGTTTCTTCACATAGCGCCATAGATTTGACGATTTGAGGCAAGCGTTTATTTCATCGGCAGCCGTAGATCTTGGAATTACTGGCAGTATTTGGCGGAAATCGCCAGACAGTAAAATCATTGCTCCTCCAAAACATCTCAAGTCATTGCGTAAATCTTTTAATATTCAGTTAAGTGCTTCTAATGCACGTTTATGCGCCATTGTGCATTCGTCCCAGATGATGATTTTCGATGCCGCTAAAACTTTGGCCATTGCTGAGTGTTTTGCAATATTACACGTTGGTTCTTCAATAGTTTGAAGATTTAACGGTAATTTGAATGCTGAATGAGCCGTACGACGTCCTTCTAACAATGTGGCTGCTATTCCAGAAGAAGCAACTGCAACCGCTATGTTGGATCTCGCCCGAACAGTTGCTAAAACTAATGACATAAGGAATGTCTTGCCAGTTCCACCAGGGGCATCTAGGAAATATAAACCACCATTTTCATCAGCGATTGCCTTCATTAAAGTATCATAAACTTCCTTTTGTTGGTAATTCAACAGGGGTACATTCCTTCGAACTACTAAATCTAATTCCTGGTGATCATATTCACGTTCCCGTTCCAATTCTCGATTAAATGCGTCATTCATTTCACGATTTGGCGCTGGCATTCCTAACCTGATTAATAAATTACCACACATGAAGTAACACATATCTTCGATCAAGAGTAAAGCACGATTATGTATCTCCTCATTCATCTCAATATCGTGATTTCTGGAACTGACACGACTTTGATGTAAAATATCTTCTGACATACTATCCTTGTATTTGTGCCACAGGTTACATGGGTTTGATGGAAAACATGTCGAAATTATGATAGCGAATAATGTGCGTATCTGACTTGGAGATGCAGAGATAATGGCTTCAGCGATTGTCGTATCCCAATGGGTATCGTTTTCTAATAAGTTCAATTCTTCACAAGCAGCACGATATGTTGGGAATATTACACCATTAACAGTTCGTAGTGTCTCAAATGAAGTTGGCCCACGCACATTTACCAGCAACAACCGCAAATAAAAACATTCATCATTCTTTGGATGAACTGTATACATACGACCAAGAGCATCAGTAGAACGCACATCTGGATACCCAGGAACCGCATCACCTTGCTTCCGTCTTTGAAAATTCTTGGATGAAGCATTTCAAGTATAATAACGTGGCATCTCCGACTAAAGCAAAGTTCGTGCAAACTGATCGATTTGGCAGATTGCAAAAAAACTGGTCAATGTAGTTGCTGGAGGTGTTTCAGCACGTTGCGTAACATTCGAAGCCGTGAAATATACTCGTTGACCATTCTCCAGATGCACCGCCAAATGTATAACAGTAGGATGACGTTCGTGAATTGGAAATGGGAATATACGCCAAATCGCTTCATTACAGTTCACATAACGACCAACTTGATAGCGTGAAATTTCATCGTTGGTATTTGAGGATTGCAATCCAAAAACCGCCATATCACTGCCTTTCGTGACATATTTGCAAATATATTTTATGGACTTAACTTAATTGCAGTATTCAACGTTGCAATGTGTCTTGAACGTTTTAGAAATAAGTGGCGAATATGGAACAATCCAAGTGTTGTCGACAACGAAATCCATTCTTTTCACTTTCGTTGTGACAGTTCGACCGTTGTCATCTGGTGATCGACGCCGATACAGCGGATACCCATCGTTGCCAGTGACAGTCTCCGCCGTTAATTTCCGTGGATATCGTTTAGAGCACTTTCCATCGACCATGCAAGGTGATTGGGGATTGATGGCACCACACGGTCCATGAATCATATTAGTAGTAACAACATCATGTAGGTCTGGATCGATTTCATGATCAGGAATCTCGGCACATATGATATCATCTATTTGGTCAGGCTGAATTCTTTCCACTAACCAAATAAGAATGTGTGCGTGCGGCAGGCCTCGCTTTTGCCATTCGATTGAATACATCCAGCATCGAGTATCTCCAAAGACGCGTTGTTTAACAATAAACTATCATTTGATGTTTGTTTGGGAAGCAGCAATTGAGTAATTTCTATCCATTTTGGATTACAGGTAAAAGTAATAAAGAGATCTGGCCGGCCGTAATGACGAACATATGTCATTGCATCTTGTGCATATTCATGCATATGACGTGGGCTACCAATGTACGTCGCCGGCAGAATAGTTAATTGACCAATATTAGCTGCATTTCCTTCAGTACTAACTGCATCACATAAATGGATGTACTCCTCAGAACGCAGTTTGGCTTGGTTCAACCTAGTAAATGTTAAACGTTCCGTTTCTATTTTTACATACATGTCAACGCAATACTGCTGAAACAATCGACGAAACCGCAGCAAATAGTTGTCAGCATTTTGACGAATCATCAAACGATATGCATAATAATTCATTGAGCTAACTTTCTTTGTAGTTTCTTCACCTGAAATTAAAAATTTGATAATTAACCATTTCAAAGACAAATAATACAGACATTAACCATTATTAAGATACTGATACTTTACCATTCAATGGATTTATCATTTTAATATTAAAATAATATCCATCTTCTCCTTGCCAAAACATCAGTGGGTATTGCAATGCGTCATATGATCGATGAGTTTCAGATATTTGTTGCAGTTGCCCAGTATCGCGACGTGTCAGCACAATATCGCGTTTTTCCAATTGTTCACCAACAATCAGGATGGCAACTTCGTCTACTGTTGGAGCATTAAATGTGCGTTCGTGTGTTCCAGATGGTCGTTTATCTGCTTTGATGACAACTTTATAGTCATCATTTGGCATGCGCTCTAAAGCACTCTTAAACAACCTGACCAACGCATGATGTTTATGAAGCAGACACTGCAAGTCTTGAATAATTGCTCGCTTTATTCCTGCATTGATCCCTAGGCGTCGATCAAGTTGTTCTTCCATGTTGCCCATGAAATATATTTGTAAAAATTTATTCTGTGTATCTTCGAAAGGTAGTAATGATCCAATTTGATGGTGAATCTGTCCTTGTATCTACAAAATAAAAACCAGACAGTATTAACTGGGTTATAAACACTTTTTCTGTGGGAGAGTAGAGTTCAGTATTAGCAAATATAATACATACCAACAGATAAAGTAAGTTATTCTTTTAACTACAGTCTATGTAAGTACAAAAATAAATACCTTAAATGTCGGATTAAATCCTCCTTCTTCGATAATGTCTGCCCCAAATGACGTCATTTGGAAACAACTATTGTATTTTCGAGTATTTACAAGAAAGTGGCGTGATTCTTGTGTTTCGCCACAAGGCAATGAATACAATGGCTCATGTGGCGGAGTCAACACTGGCAATTTCACTTTACCATTAAGGCAGCATAATCCAGGCGTTTCTCCGGAAAACTTTAATGCACCACAATACTCGCAAACAACGTCCATTTGCCCAATGCAAACGCTAGGATGCAAGCTGTAATCATTGCTGAAATCGTATCGAAACGCTGCTCGATTCAAATCAGCTAAATATCTTGTTCTGCGTCGCAAATTATCTATTTGTTGCCTTCTGTTGTTCGCTCGACGATTCTGCATTGCCAACCGATCTGTTTCACGGGCTGCTTCACTTTGCTCTCGTGATTGAGAAGCACGAAGTCGAGCCATACTATCGCGGCGCTGTTCACGTGCAATTTCTTGTTCTTCTTCAGTCCTTTCATTTGCAGTATTTTGTATTCTTCTTGCATTACGGCTTTGTCGGGAAAGATTCGATCGTCTTGGTCGCGGCATTATTAATTAAACTTCACTTCACTTCAATTACGGCTTTGTCGGGAAAGATTCGATCGTCTTGGTCGCGGCATTATTAATTAAACTTCACTTCACGTCACTTCAATCCACTTGTTAATTATTTATTTAATAGAAATAGTTTTAATATTGATTTCTTACAAATATCAAATTGTCATCCATACGTCATTACATAGCTGTCATTTTACGTCAATTACATAGCTGTCATTTGCGTTTTGTTATTCCAAGTCTGATTCTTTTTTGTTATACCACGTTTTATAGTGACTGACGTTTCATGTCAAGTCACACGGGAACGCTGTCGAACGGAATAAAAAGTATCCTATGTCCGTCTCCTGGCTCTAAGCTACCTCCCTACCAATTTTCAGCCAAATCTGTTCTGCCGTTCTTGAGTTATAAGTGGTGTAACTAACACGACTTACTTTTATATATATATATATATATATATATATATATATATATATATATATATATATATATATATATATATATTTATATATATATATATATATATATATATATATATATATATATATATATATCAAATATAGGACAAAAAATCAAAATAACAAAGCTTAACTTAATGGCTGACTTAAATAGAAGATGTTCCTTAACATGGGCAGCATTCAGAAGATTAAAAACAGTATTTACATCAAACTTGTCAAAGGCAAAAACTTCCAATTAGTCTGTGCTGCCAGTACTGTCATATAGAACTAAAACATGGGCTTTTAACAACAAGATAGTCCACAAACTCTGTCTAGGTGCAAACAGTAATAAGAGCTAGAGGGGGGAATACTCGTTACTGATCATGCACATCTTTCAGTTAGAACGACTTGTTTAAGCAATTTAAATTATCATTTAAGTTTAGAGTAAAATAACCTTATTTACCTAATATTAAACATTTATTTTTTTCGCAATTTTCTCCGCATAAAACTTAAAATTTTTCATTAAACATTGTTAAAATAAACTCTATATTACAATAAACGACTTGATTGACCAGAATTTATTTTGAAAATACAAAAATTAGAAAATTCTAAAATATTCGATATTTTTGTCCATGAGTGTATATCAAGGAATTTTAGAAATGTTACATAGTTCAACACATATCATGTAATCATTTTATCATTGTTCCTATCATTTGTTTGTCCTCTCAAATTCTGAGTTTCTCCACATGTACTATTATTCTGTAAAAGTTTCACTGTCTATTACCACATCTCCTAATGTTCCGGTAAATAATCCTGATTTGGGTTTGTATATTTTGTATAATTCTGCGTTAGAGGGTCGTTATAATGTTTAAAATATAACCGGTATTAATATTATTTGCTTGGTTTTCTTCTTATAGTCTTATTAATTTATGTATCGGTCTCTTTATTAGTCTCCCGTTTGCCCTTTTTAGTGTAACTACTTTTTTGTCAGTCCCTTAAGGCCTGGGTAAGTCTCTACTCCTCTTGTTAATGACCATTTTACTGTGGATGTTTCCTCTTCTTTTAATATGACCATTTTGTCATCCCTTGTGTTCTGTTGTGTCTTCTGTCATTTGTTTCTCCACAAGTTGGTGTAAGTATTCCTGTCTCCATATATTTCAAAAATCCCTCTTGATTTTATTTAATAGTCTCCATCTAGTCGGTATGGTTAGATAGGTTATTAAATCCTTTTCCCTATTTGATGAAATAATTTCCTTTCTTATTAGGAAATATGCTGGAGTTATTGCCATTTTCCCATCTCGGTCGGGACCGTACCCATATTCGTACGGCACTTTCCCACAGTCCTCTGAAGTGTGGTGCGTATGCAGGTATGACATGCCATTGTGCACCAAGTGTAAGGATAATTTGTTGTATCTCGTCGTTCATTTGTTTTTTTTTGTTTCATTATATATTTGTAGCTCCTATGAATGTCGTTTCTTTTTCGCTGCATATATTACTATACTTTGCTCGTCGTGCTGAAAATATTTTAAATGCTGCGATAAATGTATCTGTGGTCATATCACTTACGACTTCCAGGTGTATGGCCTTCGTGGACAGACACACGAATATCGCACTGTATCCCTTATACTTTATGTGTCCTATTGTATTACTTATTCGTATTGGTCCCTCGCAATATATCAATGTGTTTTTGCTTGGATGTGTCGGGCAAACTCTGTGTTTGGGCAAGTCTGTCATTAATTTTTGTGCAGCTTTTCCTTTGTAACGTTTATACGTTACGCAATTGTTAATTCTTGCTTTCACGGTTCTTCTAACATTAATTATCTTATTTCCTTCTTATGTAGTGTAATGTCTGTTGTTTATTGTGTGACTCTTCTCACTTATTAGTTTAGTCAGTGTACTTTTATTTGGTAGTATTATAGGATGTTTCTCGGAAGTTCTGTATGTCTTAATCTTGCGGTCACTCTTAGTACTACTTGTTGATCTAGATATGGTACTAAGTTTAATAGTTTGCTACATCTATCTACTTGTCTTTCATTCCTGAGTTTATGTATATCTTGTCTAAAGTGAATGAGTTGCGTGTGTTTTATTACTCTGAGCAATATTTCCTCCCATTATTGGACAGTTAACTCCTTTGAACTATCGCTCTTTTTCCTGCAGTTGATTGCAAATCCGATACAGCACGACAGCACTCCTTTCATTCGTTATAATTTCGAAAAATTTTCACATATTTCTTCTTCCTTTGTTGATGTGTTTACTGATGTTTTTGTTTTAGTTCGTTTCAAGAGTGTCTATAGTTATTGGAGTAATTGTCTGTTTGTTTGTTAACAATGTAGGTTCATTCCACTATAAATCCAATTTTACCAGATCTGGTGTACCTATCCACCGGATATAATATTAACTGGGTTATATTTTTTTCAACTTCGCACCATTTCTCAGGTACTATCATGGTTTTTATTTTCTCTACTCTTGTTGCAACTAACATTTTTCATCTCTTCGTTGATCTTTTTATCCATTTCATTGTAATGGTCGAGTCTGACCATGCGTATACTTCAATATCTTTTCTGTTTATAGCTTATGCAATTTTCTTCATTAATTGTGCTAGTAGTAATGCTGCACATTACTTAAATATTGGTAGCGTCGTTTTCCCTTTCAGTTGGGCTACTTTTGATTTGGCTATCACTAGTCTTATTTTGATTTCCGGTGTTAAAGCTCTGGAATAGATTACCGTCTCATATTCTTCTAGGGACGCATCTGCGAATCCATATAATTCTATTTTATGTCCGGTGTTTAGGTTAATCCATCTCTGTATTAATATATTATATATTATATTTCATCTGGGAAATAAATATTGTATAATTTGCTTTATCAATAGATTATAAAATATGAATAATATATATATATATATATATATATATATATATATATATATATATATATATATATATATATATATATATATATATATATATTTATATATATATATATATAATATATATATATATATATATATATATATATATATATATATATATATATATTGTTTTATCGAAATAGAATAATTTAAGACTTGTTTTCTATTTTAAATTGTTCCTATTATAAAGTGTTTAAATAAAACTAGCGGTTCTAATTTATGGATATTTGTTTATTTATAAGTTTACAGCACGATAATATCTTATCAACTAACTTAACTCATAACAGCGCTGCATAATATATACCAAAAGTATAATTCGAGAATCATATGGAGTAATCCATCTCTATTCTTCTAGTCGGAAGCGCCTCGAAGGCAGGCGATATTGAGAACGCCATCGATTGTAGCTATCGTCATCGTTGTAAATTAGTTAGATGTCATATATCCTCGTAGCTTGCCTTTTTTTTTATTAACTTCCATCTTCTAATCTCAGTACTCTTCCAACTTAAAAAAAAAAACGTTATGTGGAACACTAAAAAGATCCTACTGAACTTCTGTGTTTACGCCGATACTAGCACTCTTTCCCTCTGCGTAATTTGACATAAAATCATTAAAGCTTTGTCGCCGCTCATCTTTGATCTCAAGTTAAAGGATTCGTGCTTCTCCTGTTTCATTTGAGCCAGCAAAAGATGCAAGACGACTTATGTGAACTAATCTCGGTTTACCTTTCGGCCACTTCTTAATTCGGTATATTACGTCATTTATTATCTTTTTAATTTCATACGGACCTTTCCATTGTCTTTGCAGTTTGGGAGACAAGCCTCGACGACGTTGTGGATTATAAACCCAAACAAGATCACCTACTTCATAGCTTTCATTCTTGAATCGAGAAACACATTGATCTTTCATTCTGTCACTGGCTAACTGGATGTGTTTTGGGGCAAGTTCATGAATGTTGTTCACTCTTAACTTCAGGCGGTCGACATATTCTTCGCTTGCAACATATTCTTAGGAAGGTCTGCAGCCAAACTCTAGGTCGCAGGGTAAACGAACTTCACGACCTAACATCAGGCAGGTTGGAGTTTGGCCTGTAGTTTCATTCACGGCCGAGCGGTAGGCCATTAGGAATAAGTGAATGTGTTGGTCCCAATTTCTTTGATGTTCTGATATAACTTAGGACAGTTAGGACTTAGGACGTTCGGTTCATCCTCTCGAACATTTCATCTGGTTGAGGATGCAGGGGTGCCGTACTGGTCTTATTAACACCAATCAATTTACAAACGTTTTGAAGAGGGTTGACTCAAAGTTTCGCCCTTGGTCGGAGTGGATCTCCAAGGGAACACCAAATCGGCTTAAGAATTCTTTAATGGTTACCTCTGCAGTGGTAGCAGCTTCTTGATTTGGTATCGCATAGGCCTCAGGGCATTTCGTAAAATAATCCAAGGCTACCAGGATATATTTTAAGAGAAGATCGGAAATCAGGGTCTACAAAACTATTATCAGACCAATAGTATGTTATGCATGCGAGACATGGGTGATGAGAGAAGAGACAAAAAGAAAACTAGAAGTCTTCAAAAGAAAAGTCCTAAGAAAGATATTTGGACCTGTTAACGAAAACGGAATATGGAGATCAAGGTACAACCATGAACTCTACCAACTGTTCAAAGAGACACCGATCTCAGAATTCGTTAAACTTCAGAGACTTGAAGGAATGTTGACAGAAAGGTTGCCGAAAAGAGCCCTAGGTAGTAAAATGCAAGGCGCAAGACCAAAAGGAACGCCACAGAAAAGATGGAAGGATGAAGTGGCAGAGGACGCGCAAAATCTGCTAGACGTGAGAACCTGGAGAAGATCGGCGCGCGAGACCGACAAGGTTGGAGGCATAGTTTTAAGGAGGCCAAGGCCCCATTTGGGCTGTAGCGCCACTGGAGAGAGAGAGAGAGACCAGGATATATTTATTTCCATCATTCGTTGCTGGAAATGGACCTGCAGTGTCGATTACTACTCTTTTAATATGACAACCCACATTGTACATTCACATACGCAGTTCACATTTTCGACACCATCTTCTTACATCATCTTTACAGTTCACCCCATAGAACTATTCTCGGACCTTTTGCAGAGCCTTCGTAATACCAAACTACCTGGTGCACACTTCTGACACTTTACTTTTAGTTACAATCTACTGAAGCTTAGATTCTGCACCATCATCGTTCTCAAAGGTTCTATACAGAAGATCATCTTTTAGTACTAGGCAATTCCATTGGCTCTAGTATGACTTGACTTCTGAACTACAAGTAGGTTTGGCAAATAGGTCTCTCACTTCGATGCATCCAATCCAACACTCTTTTTATACATGGATCATCTGCTTGGGCGTCTTGTAGCTTTTGAGGATGCCATTGATTATTATTGACGGTGATTCGTTTCACGGGGTAAAGTCGTTCTTCTAATTTAAGACAGTGATTACAAATTGCACTGCACGACCGCAGTAGCACTAAAGTCATTTCGAATTATTCCTGTGCTTTATTAATCGTCTCCATATTGTTTTTGTATATTTCTTTTTTCCTGGATGACTGTTTTGTATCAAGTAACTTCTCTGGACGTAAGAGAGTTACTGAAGACGTATTTTGTGATATTCTTTAATAAAATCACCTTTATTTTGCCATATACGCATGCGCAGTGGTGCGTCGTTTGTCTTCTGATACACTTTTATTTGAAGATCCCTTATTTTGACGTAACCTGTCAAATTACTTGTAGAAAGAAAAAAACGTCTAACTTCACTTATATTTATATAGATATTTGATCAAATTTGTTGTATTTTTTAATATATTTTGTTTTTAGTATTATTAATATTCACTATTGGTAAATCTTCATGATCATTGTTTTAAGTTATACCGATAATATTCATAGTATTTCTATCAACTCTATTTCTTCTTTATTTAATCCATATATATTATCGATTACACTGCAGTATTTTTTAAATAAATTTTAGTAATTAAATAAAACGTTTTACTCCTCTCAATAATCTTATTTTAATTTTTAAGCTAGAATTGGGTATACAACTAACAAATAAGTTCTGGGCATATATCAATAACCTATAAATTGGCATTTAAAGGTTATTCATATATAGTACAAAATATTTAATGTCATTTGTCAAAATAAAAGATTTCTTTAACATGTTAGTAATATAGTACAAGATCCCACTGCAGAATCACTACGTTCATAACGCATTCACATTTTTTCATACACTTAAAATTAGGAGAATAGATTATGGGTAATAAGTTGCCAGTTGGTAAAAAGGGGCCGCACATATTTTTAATTCAATTAAAAGTAATTAATTTTTAAACAGAAATTTTATTTCGGCCATCTACACACGCTGCTCATGCAAATATGCATGTTGTTTATATAAAATGAAAGTTATTTTTTATGATGATATAAGGTTGCATGAGAAAAATTGTTGCAAATTAGGGTTGCCAGCTGTTAAAAAGGCGACATATTAAAGATTAGCTAAAATAGAGTTAGTGCGCAATGACACTGGTTTGACAAAAAGTGATAATATATATATTATTATATATCTATTGACCCATGCTTTAAAAACTCACACAAGTCACACTTAAAACCAAAAGTGTTGTGTGCTAGCTGCATTTTACTTTATCTTTGATACTCAGCGTTTTAACAGCTGGCAACCCTAATTTGCGACCATTTTTCTTAGACATCCTTCATCAAAAAAAAAATATTAATATAAAAAACATGCATGTACGTTATGAGCAGCGTATTTTATTTACAAAATACATGTATGAACTAAAATTATTACTTAAAAATTATTTACTATTAGTTAAAATAAATATGTTTGGGGCGCTTTTTGACTGGAAATCAATGTATTCTCCTAATTTTAAATGTATGTAAAAATGTGAGTTTGAGTAATTACGTTATGAACGTAGTGATCCTGCAGTGGGATCTTAGACTATAATAACTTTTTTTAGATATGAAGTATTTTGTACTTTATTAAAAGATCCTATAATAAAGGCGGCTATCATCTTACGGTTTCAATAACTCTCTAATGTCAGTATTAATATATTGAGATAATTGACAAATAATAACGTTTTAACATATCAGATAGGAAGATATGTCATATGTTAATTTAGCAGTTCACCTGGTGAATGGACAACGATTCGCAAAGATCTGAAGAATCACCAACTAAACGTACGTGCATAGAAATCGGCCCACTTCAAACTTTTGCTTTGAACTATATTTTTTTCAGAACTGTTACTCGGATCAAAATAAGGAATATACTATTTGAAAGATAAATTTATAAGTAAATAATTAAAAAGTATACTTTTTTTTAAAACATGAACATTTGAGACCCAATAAAGGAAATCGGGAAAAAAAACCGTTTTAAGTATTGACAAAGCACCTCCACAGCCATTTGATATCACCTCTTTTTTTCTTAAATTTGATAAACAAATAGAATTGCTTAAAAACTACTTGACCAATTGGGCCTATCTTTCGCAAGTATAGTAACTACATAAAAACTTAACATTAGAAAATGTGAAATGTTTTTATTGTTTATTTTAATAATTAAGTATAAATAAATAAAATAATGCTTAATTTGTGGGTTTAATTTGTAATATTTTTTTTGTTTATGAATACTTTTTAATCTAGAAAATCTCATTTCAAAGAGTAAGTATTTTCAAGGAAGTTGTCTATTGATTGCTTTATCTGAAACGCTACAATGAGTAGTTTTTCCACAATATTGAAATTATTGAAAATAGTCGTTTTTTTGCTTAAATTACTTTTTTTCCTAGGGTAGTAAGCTATAAATAACTTATAAATTTAATTTAATTGAATTATTTATTTCTTAAATAAAAAAAAACAAAAATCCAATCTTAATTTTTAATGTAGACAAGTGACTTAATTGATTTATACAGTTGTATAATTATTGTTTATTTAATTTTTAGCTATATCACTAACTGTCACGCAGTTAATGTATATATATATATATATATATATATATATATATATATATATATATAGTTGTAGTTGTAGAAATGTATAATCTTTATATTAATTTTAGGTAGCCAGACGTTGGGGAGCACAAAAAAATAGACCAGCCATGAATTATGATAAATTAAGCAGGTCGTTGAGATATTATTATGAAAAAGGAATAATGCAAAAAGTAGCAGGTATTTTAAAAAATATTATTAGTAAATCAAAACAGGACAATTTTAAAGATTTCTCAAATTTGCACAGCTGAATATTGCTTAAATTAATAATACTTATAAAAAACGTCAAAAACAACTTTAAAACACAAGAAACTTTTGTTTTTTTTATCGTCAGAAGAAAGCGATACAAATTTAAATAAAAGCATATTTTAACATGCCTCTTATATAATCATGTTAAGGTATTATATTTTAAAACTCTATATTTAGAGACGGTAGGTATAAGTTCGCGGTGGTAAGTATCAGGACTTCCGTCTAATATTCAGCCCCCGCCAACTTACAGGAAGGATCACTGATCATGGACGGAGAAAATGATCACGGATAACAACATTGAAAGAGGACTTCCCGTAAAAACATTGGAAGAGTAGAGGAAAGCGGTAAAAAAGGAAGTCTAAGATAAGAAAAACGTTAGATAAAAAATCCGTCAGATAAAAACGGGGGTAAAAGACGTTGACAGATATATTTAGGCTATAGAAATTAGCAAATAAAAAGTATTTTTCGTGACATTTTTTGATATAGGTGTCTAACAACTGCTTTTGATAAATTTGGTAATAACATTATGTAATAAAGAAAATATGTAAAATATTAAACACTACCGTTTTTTACTTAAAAACAATGTAAGATCGCTATTTAATTTTAAACACTAAAGGTAAAGACCGATAAATTATATATGTAAAAGTGAACCAATTTTACTAAAAAAGCATATAAAACCCTTTAAAAATGGAGTTTGTTAAGTTATTTTTGTTAATTTGTTGCTTAATTATTGCAAAAATGGCAAAAATAACTACAAAAGTCGATTTTTTTAAAATTATTATCTTTTCTAAAAATGCACAAAAAAACTTAAATTTATGTAGGTATGCAGCTATAAAAATTTCAAAAAGTTTCTCTGTGATTTTAACTTAATAACGTAATAAAAATATAAAATAAATTTAATATTTTTTTTATTTGATATGTTGGCATTTTTACACATTTACACAATTAAAAAAAAAATAAAGTCTCCTACGACATTTAGAACCCGAGTTATCCCTTTTTTATTTCTCGATTTCATTATTTCAAAAACTAAATTCATAAATTCAAATTTATAAAAGTCATAATACATCCGGTTCTAATCAACTAAAATTTATATTTTTTTAATTTCTGGTACCTAGTTGCATAGATTATAGAAATTTAACTAGCTAATTTGTAAATTGTTTATATATTATTGTTTAATACAATAATTATTGTTTAAACAATTTAAAATAAATATTTTTTTGGAAAATTTTGCTATAGTCTTAATATTATCATTAGTAAAAAAGGTTATGAAATGATAGGCAACTTATTTATGTATTATAATTTATGTAAATATATATATATATATATATATATATATATATATATATATAAATATTAGTTTTCAAAAATAAATTTTACGAAACATTAATTTTTTATTTGAAAATCAAATGTTATTTTTTCTTGAATTACGTTTATTATTTTTACAATTACTTGTTCTCAAAAACATGAAAAATCTACTTTACTATAAAAATAGTAACATTAAGTATGTAAATTGTAATATGTTAATTATATACACAGATTAATTCCATAATTTTAATTTATAATTATACAAAGTTTATAACAATTAATTTGTGAAAAATATAATGCTTTGAAGTAAAAGTAATTGTAAAAATAATAAGCATATTTTTAAAAAAAAGTTCGGACGTATAGATTTTATTAAGACGTATAGACATATATTAAATAAAACATTAATTTTTTGTAAAATTTAAAGGGACGTTAAAGGATATTATTTATAACCATAATACATAAATATTGAAGTTGTTTTTATTTCATACCTTTTCTACTAATAATAATAAGAGAAAAGTATAATTTTGCTGAAAAAATATTAAATTTAAATGGTTTAAACAAATTACTCGATTAAATAAACAATTCACAAATAAACTAAATGTGTTTTTACAATATATGCTACAAGGTACATTAAATTTAAAAAAAGCGTCAATTTTCTTTGATCATATCCGGAGATATTTATAAATTTGGATGAACTTGAATTTATGAAAATTTATGAGAATTTCATTTTTTGAAATAATAAAATCGCTTCGCTTTTAAACCCGTTATTTTTGGCGCTTCATGGACGGCTCATTTTTAAAGGAATCCTTTTTAAATTCTTTTTGTCTAAACTTAAACACTTATTCTTTCAAATTATCAATTTTCGTTGATCAGATCCGAAGATATTTATAAATTTTTATAAATTTGAATTGATGAAAATTTATGAGAATTTCAGTTTTTGAAATAATAAAATCGCTTCGCTTTTAAACCCGTTATTTTTGGCACTTCATGGATGGCTCATTTTTAAAGGAATCCTTTTTAAATTCTTTTTGTCTAAACTTAAACAGTTATTTTTTCAAATGATTCTTTTTTAAATTTCTGAATATTTATAAACAAAGCAGCTGTGAATTTTTCTAAAAAAGGAACGCCAGTTTTAAGGGTCGTAAGATAATATTTTTTTTAATTCATGTAAAAATACCAACATGGCGAATAAAAAAAAATAACTACCTACATGTTATTGCGTGTCTGAGTAATTTTACTTGTTTATAAGCTTAAATACACAGTACTTTTGCAAATCTATTAAACAATATACAACATAAATTTTTTAATCGTTAAATGATTAGTTTGATAAAAAAAATGCTTTTTCTTCAATTTGGTGCTTTCAGAATTTATGTAGATCCGATAGTTTACGCATATTAACGTTGGAAATAAAAGCTTTTTGGGAAAAGCAATTTTAATTTTGCAAGATAACATATTATATTAAGTGAAACTTCTTGAAATTTTTAAAGTTGAATAATTGTGATATTGTCCTTATTTTTATGCAAAATCAAGATTTTTTGCATTTTTATAAAAATTGTTAATAATTTTCAAAAAGTCAACTTTTAAATATTTTTCAGTAACATTGTGTCACTTTTCCGTATAATTTACTGGTCTTTATCTTTAGTATTTAAAATTAAATAGCGATCTTACATGGTTTATATATTGTTTATGAGTAAAAAATGACGTTTTTTCTTTTGCACATTTTGTTTATTACATATTGTATCATAAAATAATCAGTGTATTATAATGACGATATGATTCTAGTTTGTTAGGATCACTGGAATATCATCACGTTAATAGACCAAGAAAAGCAGGCACTATCTGGATTTTGTATATTCATTCTACATCTTTCTACATTTCAACTGAGAAAGATAACCTAATATTCGAAGACGCTGTGAGAGGACTGTACCTGTTAATGTACCAATTTAAAAACAACTTTTTTTGGACTCCAACCAGATTTAGACTCTTTAAACTCAAAAGCTTTGGTCATGATTTCGCCTCTAAAATCATTGTAAATTTGGTTAAGATAAGAGGACGTTGCTACTACTTTATTCTTCATGTTTCCTTCGCATGTATATTATAGTCCAAAAAGTTCAAAACTAACCTTAAAGTTGTAATAGTTTGTAACGTAACTGGACGACACATTACTTTTTGTTAAAATAATTTAGAAAATTCTATAAGAAAGTTAACATCAACAGAAAAGAATTTAAGGCAATCAGAAGTCAATGCAAAGGAGTCGGTCATCTATTAACACCAAGATATATAGAATAGATGAGTGAAATACTTTAACCAGGCACTTACTATTGAGGTAAAAGAAGAAAATCGGGAAGACAAAAGAGATTAGGTAAGCGACACATTAAAGAGGAAGGAGAAACCACCAACGATTCTTGAAGTTAAAGATGCAGTTAACTAGCAGAAACTAACCAGAAATAAATCACCCGAAATAGATAATTTCCCAGCTGAACTATATTAAGAAGGTAGCAACGATATCATATCATATATCGATATATATATATATATATATATATATATATATATATATATATATATATATATATATATATATATATATATATATATATATATATATATATATATATATATATATATATATATATATATCGATATCATCATCATGGCATACTCATAAAAGAAATATGGACAAATAAATCCCTCCTTAATGATTGGAATATTGGGATACTTTCAACCATACACAAAAAGAAGATATCTTTGAATGCTCTAACCACAGAGGAGTTACGCTTCTAAATGTAGAATATACAATATTTTCCACAGCACTATGTCACTGTTTGGCACTATATGTAGACGGAATAATAGAAAAATACCAAGCTGGTTTCAGAGGTGGTAAATCAAAATTTCATTAGATTGCAACCCTAAGACAAATTTTAGAAAAAACATTGGAATATGGCATAGATATTCATCACATATTTATAGACTACAAAATAGCCTACGAATCTGTAAATAAAAGGGAAATATTTAAAACAATGAAAGAGTTGGGAATACCAAATTGGTGAATTTAACAAAACTAACTTTTACAAAATTTCATTCGATGGGGAATCAGAAGAGCTTCATTTTAAAGGTTAAAACGTTCAAAAAAAATTATTTTGAAATAAATATTGCAATTTGAAAAAAACAGCGATTTTCGTCTTTGAAGGCTAATTATGCATAACTATTGGACCAAATTGAACTCACAAAAGCTTAAATGAAAGGTAAAAAAATAAGGAATAATGTGTTATAATCAGTTTTGCTGCAAAATAATTACCTTAAATGATATATTAAAAAAAAGGAAAAATATACGAATTTTTCACTGTTTTTCGTCCATAAAAAAATAATAACCAAAAATTTTTGGTCGCTTTTACATAAGAATTACTCAGGAAGGTCCCCCCTACAACGCCCAACTGCTACAATTAATTATGGAATTATAACACGTTTTTTTACCCACAGCCTGGACTATATCTGATAGCTTATATACCAGTTTTTTCATTTTTAAACTTTCTCCTTACCTAACGGTTTTTTTCTTGACAGCCTATTTACCGGTTTCTTTCTTTTTAAATTTCCGCTGTTTTCTAGCGTTTCTCCTCATCTAACGGATATCTATTTTTAGATTTCTGATTTAACACACCTTCTTATTTAACGGTTTTTCTAATCTATCGAATTCTTTATTTTTAGACTTCCGCTTTTATCGTTTTCCTCCACTCTCTTAATGTTTTGACGGAAAGCCCTCTTTCAATATTTTCAAACCTTTCTAGCGTCGGTCCAGATAATTTGACTGAATGGATCTCAATAAACCGGATATTATTTTCTTTGTTAAAACGTTAATAACCTATGGAAAAAAAGTTTAAAAAATTACATTTATGTACACAAAATAATTTAATAATAAATAGCACTTTGTAGGCTTGTAAACATTTACAAAAACTGCCATAATTTTTTTTAACTATATATTTGTCAATATTATTGTATCATAAAAAAAAATCAACTACAATGATTTACAATAATAAAATCTGGTTGAAATTTGATGATTTTATAATAGTGAAATATGTGAACAATACATTCATATCATAACAGAAAACGACTGACCTTTGCTGATGATTATACACTGTCTTCACCCATAACACGTTTCCTTACTTGCTGGTGTTTCGATCAAAGGAAAAGTCGTCCACGTCCCCCGAGAATGTCTCTGCTCCTCTGCTAAATTTTGTTCTCCTTTCCTTTCACTGCTTCGTACCGTACTCGTTCCAGCTTTCTCCTGATGCATTTTTGAATCACTTAACACAATACTGGATACTTTAGACTCAAGAATTTATATCATCTCTCGACTTGGCCTATTACTCGTTCCACGATTTTTTTTATGATGCTTGTAACTTTTCAAACACAAACCGGCCTTTTTTTAGTACACTGCACTCAAAACTAGACTTCTCCTTTCAATCGAACAAAACACACACCTCGCTCTCCTCATTCATTCTCCGACTTCCAAATCGTTCTTCCCACAATTAATTTTCCATCCAATCAAAACCAACTTTCAATCATGTCGCATTATTTACCCAAAACTACCTCTCTTCTTAATCTAAACAAATTTTCAAATTTACGTATGCTTTTGCCTTTATGGAGTTCCAAGAAAGAAATTAAATTCCGTATCCTTATTCTACTTTATACAACTAATCAAGTTTTTATCTATTTTTGAGAATCTTAATACAAAGGTAGATTTTAAGTATCTACTATGTACCGTACGGGTTAATGAGTTTCCTACCCGCATATCTCGAAAACTTAATGGTCTATCCTTTGTTTAACTAAAATATATTGCCCGTGGTTTTAATAAAAAGTTCGACGAACGCTTTCTTAAACCATCAACCCTACTCGCCTCTAATTGTTTGCTTGAAAACATTGTTCATGGGGCTGATAAACAATTCTGCGAAACACTCTCTTGAAACTAGCTATAATTATTTTTTAAAAATTTATATGCTCGTGGTTGAGAAATATAAATTTTTTTATTTTAATTTAAATTTTAAATAGGAATATAGTTTTTTTTTTTATTTTTCATGTCAAATAGGATATATATATATATATATATATATATATATATATATATATATATATATATATATTTGAATATGGGTTTATGTACTTAGTCATTTTATTTACTTGAACCACCCCGCCCTGAAACTAATATCTGGCTACGCCCTTGCCGTAGCCGTAGTTTTAAGCTGCTTTATTTTGTATAATTTTTCAATGAAAATACGATGATTTTAACGTACCCAGTTAAAAAAAAAATTAAGTCCAGTAGAAACCAAGATACGTCATTTTTTGCGAGCGCTTTATTTTGAAATAGTGTATTTTTTGAGAGCGCGGCTGGCACTTTATTCAGCTAATCCCAGTCCTGTTACTCCAGTCAGAACGAAAAGTATTCTTTGTTTACAACACTCCCTTTTTAACAATTTTCAATAATTTGAAACTTTGATTTTTCTCCTAAAAGATTGGTTAATTTTAGCCCTAAACCCTAAAAAGGGCTATCTTGGCTTCTTAAGGTCTAAAGATCTCTTTTTTTTTAAATTGTGTTTTTTTAACAAGCTTTTTGAATAATATTTAGTATTTATTATTGTAAATGTTTATAAGCTTAAAAAGTGCTATTTATTATTAAATTATTGTGTATGTGTATCAGAGTAATTCTTTAAAAACTTTTTTCCATAGGTTAATAATATACATCTTAACAAAGCAAATAAGTGCGGGATTATTGAGATCTATTTAGTTAAATTATCTGAATCAGCCTTAGAAATAAGCAAGACATTTTGCAAAAAATCATAAACCAATTAAATTTCGCAAAAACTATTCAATCGATCTAGCCCGTCTTTTGCACACAATTCAAACACGATAAGACTCTCAAGTTGAGGTACAAAACGTTATTAACAATATTTAAAAACAACAATATTTTGTTGTTTATTTTGCAATAACTTTTTTGTTTATTAACCGATTTTAATTTAGTAATCCCATTTTGTGTATCATTTTTGTTTATTTTTTCAAAAAAGTTGTCTGTTGATATACAATCTCTAAATACACAAGTTTTTAAGTTACTAACAAAATAATGAGTTGGACCTTTGGGTTATATCATACTACATATTTCAACTGTCAAACAGTATCGAGTAAAAATTAACTGAATTAGCCGATCAACCGATCATTTTTATTTTGTACAAAGTTTATCTATTAATTATTTATAAATCATTTATTTAGTTTACAACATAGTTTTCTTTAAATTGTTAAGGCCAATTAGGTGTTTTAATCTTGATTCATTTGAATTGTCGTTTAAGTTTGATACTTCTTTAAAATAATATTTCTTCTCTCTCAAATTTATTATTATGACCAAATAGAATTGTATACATGTGGAACAAAATACTTTAATATATTAAATATGAAATTATTAAAATACAAGGCTTAGCAACACTGTATCGTAAAGAAAAAAAATTAAAAAAAGTTCCATACCCAAATTCGTTAAATTAGATTATCTAAAAAAGTAAAAAATTTTAAAAAATGATTAATAAATCTTTTATTTAATATATTCTAGGATCCCCTATGCTTCTTAAGGCTGCCTGTATCCTTCTAGGCAAGATCAGAACCACTACCTCTTCAGAGTTCCAAACTGGAAATCATAAAAATTAAGTTATCATTCAAGACAATACCACGTATGTTCGATTAGATTTCAGTCTACAGAATAAGGCAGCCACTCTACATAACTAATCCTTCTCCTTTTTTCTTGGGCCCTAGTCAGGGCGTGGTGACACTCTAAATATTATTAGCTTGCTGTTTCCATTGGCTACGACCCTGTACCATATGGACGGCTTCATGTAGGGATTTTCCCACCAGATTCTTCATTTGGTGTGCTCATCGGGTTAGTGATCTTCCTCTTGGTCTTCCGCCTTCTACCTTTCCTTCTATTACCAATAGTTCCATGGTCTCCGTTTTTCTAGCTATGTGACCGTAGTAAATTAGGTATGTGCGGTTTACTTTTTTTTAAAGTCTGACTTTTATATAAAGCTTTTCCACAATTGACAGGTTGGTTCTATGTCTATCCAGGACACGCATAGACTTCTCCTATAGGCCCACATCTTAAAGGCCTCGATTTTTTTCCTATCGATTTTTTTTTGAGAGCGCAAGGTTCAGCTGCATATATATCAAATGGAAAAATAAGGACATTGACCAACCCGAGCTTAGTATTTTTTGTTATTGTTCGGTCTTTCCATATTGTAATCAATTTAGCTATTGCGGTTCGAGCCGTTTGGGTAAGCAATCGCCATTGTTGGACAGAATTATTTGCATAACTGATGGTAGTCATTTCCACTTCATTCGCTGCTAGTAACTAATACATAATACCAAGATCTTTCATGAAAGAACAAATGAAACTAAAATTAAAATTTTGCCAATAATCTTAAAGAAAATAACGAACAAATATTTTAAAACAAAATATATAGGTATATTCAAAATATCCACTTCAAAATGCACAGTTTATAGGTTAAGGAGCTGCCATAAGTATTTAGTAAAAACGTATTTCCTTTATAACCTTCTTGACAATCCTCCTATTTGTTGTATTCTTTGGACTATGATATATAGGATCTTTTACAACGAGCTTACAGTATCTATATATCAGAAATCATTTACACAATATTTATAAAAATTGGTTTATGGGAATTACAAGTTACGGCGAATTAAAGAAAATATTTTGACAGACATGCTATTTCCGTTTATACCAGAAGTGAACCAAAACTTTGTTATTTTAAACAAAACACCTTGTATATTATTGCATTTATAGATTATGCGTAAAATTCTAAGCAAATATTGTATAAGGTACCATAAGTCTAAAGTCTAAAACGAGTTGTTCGTTTTTTTTCATAAAATTTGAAGATAGAGACAATTTTTTCAAAGTTAATATCTCATCCATTTACAATTAAACTATAATTGCTTGAAAAACTTTGCACACAAAGAGTAGGTAACGTTCTTTCAGGAATTTATTTCGAAATCAAATTTCTAAATACAGGGTGTACACAAATAATACGCCATTACTTTAAACTTCTAACCAAAGTAAGTCAATAAGTATAAATAAAACATCCTATAATCTCACTAAAAAAGAAATCAATTGTCTCTCAAATAGTATTAGGGTACGGTTCCCTATACCTAAAGTTAATACTGTATGAGATTTTTTACCTTTTTTTTTTTCTTTGCTGGCCTGTTAGCTGTACCCCAGGCGGAGATAAGATAAAAAATGTTGCTTTGACACCACACACAGTAATTCGTTGAAAGATTTTAACATAGTATTTGCCAAATTACTTGTTCGTCCTTCTCCTTCGCTGGGATAATTTGTAAACAATAAATGAGTAGATACTTAATATTATACTTTAATTCATTTAATTTAGCACGATTTTATGTTCTTGTTACAAAGTGCATATCATTATTAATAGCCCGTGTATTCTCGTCTAGATTTGTTGAAAGAATGGATATCAAGTCATTGGCATTCTGTAACAAATATTGTACCATCATCTATGAGTTCTCTTAACTGGCACGATCTCTGGTCAAAGTTTCAGAAATGGTCAAATATTTTCAATACAGTTCCTTTTTAGGGAATATGAAGGCTATTCCAATATTTCCATATTATTTTACTCTAAAGAAAACGGTTAATCGATTATGGATCAATATGATTTCCTAGTGGTTCTATATAACTCTCTTCTATCATAGTGCCTTTTATCGGTACCAAGACATCAGAACCGTCTGCAATAATATATCCCCATTATTTGAAAGTTCTAACGTTTTTCTGTATGTAAATACGTAACTTGCGTACATTTGTAGCGATGTACAAAATAAGACTTGGTGGCACTTACTTCTATGACATATCCATCGCTAAAAATAGTTCGAGAAACAGTTGTTTAATTAAGGTATTGTTGAGCCCGTTTATGACGAGTCTATTGTCTTTTGGCAATTAGTCCAGAATACCCCTTTCCTTTATGATATTATAGATTATAGCGTTGAAAGATTTTTTTGCATCAACAACTTGCTATCGATATTGACGTGTAGTCAATTTGATTACTCGTAACTGATGTGCGAGGCAGAACGAGATGTTTGTGCAAAAAGAATTTTCTTTCCTCTGAACAGCCTGTGCGAAATATTAAAGTTTTATCAGTAAGCTGATGTCGACGAATCATTCTGCCTACTATATATCTAGTCAATTTCAACTATCGATTAGTCTGTACTTGATTGCTGTCTAGAATCTAGGCGATTTGAATGAATTACCAAATTCAAACCACTCGGAAAATTAAAGCAAAATGTGCATGCGCATTAAAGTCCATCAAAATTGTGTATTATGTATTTTAAAAATGGATGAGTAATTTGGCAATTACTGTTATTTATATATTGTAGATAAATATTTATTTAAAATATTGTAATAAAATTAATTTTTTTAGGTGAAAGGTACGTTTATAAATTTGTTTGCGACCCAGAAGCGTTATTTAGTATGGCATATGGAAGTAATTCAGAAAGCACTCTTAAGTTTCAATCGGCAGTAAGATCAGACACCTCAAACATAAAATCTGAATCTCAGCACCATCTTGCGTACTCAGATATGCTCAACTTCTATAACTGTGGTATTGCACACTCTTATCAACATTTACATCCTTATTTACAAGAATCTAAACATACTCGTTTTACATAGATATTTACTATAATTGACAAATATGTACAATTTAATCATAATTATATAGAATAAGATAAAAAATGTCGCATGCTGTATAGTATTAAAGTTTAAAACATTGCTAGAATTTTTATTAATTGTTATTCATACATCGTAAGAAATTGAAGAACTAAAATTGTAAGTTCTATTAGAAAGCAAAACCTATATCTACCTAAGGTTTTAACCAACACAAGATAAGAGTACATATACTGTGCATCAAATTAAATATACTCCAAACAAAACAGCCTACAGCCAATGTAATACCAAGGAGGTTAATATTGGATCATTTTCCTACAGCATAATCCTCCAAATACCGCAGTAAATGACGAACTCTTTCACATCTTCTAGGAGCTCCTGAAGGAGGCGATGAGCTTCATTGAGAACTTGTTGGGGCCCTTCAAGAAGTAATAAATCAGGTGCAAGGGAAGATATAGATGTATCTGCTTGGGTCTGCATGTTTTGCGTGGTTCTATAATTGGATGGGAAATTATTAAATGTAACTCAAGTGGGTCTTCTACCAAAACTAATTCTTGACCTGGTGTATCAAGTATTTCTCCTTCACCTCATCTAATTGTAGCCATATGACGAATAGACATTGTGGTCTCCCGTTCGTCTTGAAGTTTAACAAAAGAGTACTTGAAATTTGCTTCTATTACCTGCACTTCTTCTGCGATAGGCTGGTACTTGTTTTCCTGATGAACCCTTTTCATCAAGACATGTCGTGATTCTGTTAGCCATGACGGTATTGTATTCCCATTTGGCTATCGACGTATGTGCATAAACATTCTTTAATGCGGCGGACAGTTAGTTGCGGTACATAACAATCAACGAATGGAATGCAACATAACTGGTAGGTATTGTTCTCAACCCTCAATAAGTGCTTCAGGTGATTTACAGATTAGTTGAGTAGCTTTCTAGTCTACAAGCTCATGGAAGATTTATATTGGGTAATTTGACCCAGCATAAATCACATATAAAATAATACTACAATATATAATATTAACTTTAGAAACTATGCTATCAATTATTATCGGTACATATGAGTCATGAGTAAGATAAACTTACCACTCAAGGGGGTAAGGTTTTTTTGGCCCAACATTTTTGTGCGGCGACCTGCGACCTAATGCCGTACAAAAATGTTGATTGGTAGTATTTATTTATATGTGATTCATGCTGGGTCAAATGACCCATTAAAAATGTCCCATGGGCTTGTAATCTATACCAGGCAAGCAGTCGAATTCAACTTCTCTACTTGACCATTTCCTTGAGGATTATAAGTAGTAGTTCTACTTGTTCCGATTCATCTGGAGTTGAAGAATCATGAATAAGTTTAAACTCTTGATTACTGGTTTGTCAATAATGTCACTGCATGGGTAATAAATGGGAATCTGGAATACTAATCTATTACTGTAAGAATATAACAAAACAATTATTGGAATATGAAGGCACTGGCCCTTTAAAGTTGATACGAAGGCATTCGATAGCATATGTGGCTTTTATAAGCTTCAGAAAAGGCTCCATATTCTTAAAGTACCTCGACTTGACTTTAGGACATACTCGATAGTCACGAGTCATAGGCATGTCTTCATCAAGAGAGAAAGGTAAATACTTTGATTTTATTCAGTGAAACATACGTGTTATCCCTAGATGACAGAGTGATGTGTGAGGTGTCTTAAGTTTTAATGTACCTGCCTTCGCGTCATGGTAGCAGTGCAATATTAGCTATAAGATGTAAATTCAAGTCGTTATCCTTGTAGTTTTTTATTCTTAATCTGGCTGAAACGCTTGGTGCTGAATATAAATGTTATAGACTTTTGATCAGTAATGAATGTAAAAGGCTTTCCTATAAGAAAATGACGACACTTTTTTTTAGAGATTCAACGATAGCGTGAGCTTCGTTCTCCACAGCAGAATGGTTTATCTCGCTACAATTAAGCAATCTTGAAAATTTGATTGAAATGAATTTTGATTTTTCTTTGAAACTGACAACTGACACCAAATTATCTTTTTCTTTACTCACAAAATAATACAAAAAATAATATATTCTTGTCAGTGATGACTTTGACATTCATAAAATAGGTTATACCACGGTTATACTAGACTTAAACAAGGGTGTGGGTCGGTATAATCGAGGAATAAATTGTTATACCAAGTATAACCTATATCTAAGTTATTCCATGTTTATTGTTAGTGATTTTTCCTATACCTGATTTATTCTGAGTATAAGTTTTATACTTGGTTTATTAGTTATGCTGTAAAAGTATTCCAAAAAAGAACGGTTATTGGCGTATTTTCGGAATGGCCCTTTAGGTTTAGATGGCCCCTGCTGTAGTATTGGTTTTTTTATAGCAAAATCTTCAATATTGTCATTATACAACCCCTTATCGGAACAGTGGTAATTTTCATGGGAACTAAAAGCATTTTTTTAATTATTAGTCTATCTACCCAAATAAAAATGAAACGTTACCTGGAACTACAATAAGCGTAATTAATCTGCTCGACGTCCAATTCTACTTCTGGGTTGTCATTTTGATTTTGAGTAGGATAAGTAATTATTGTTTCCTGACTAAGGCCAACTGAATCTATTGATGCTTCACCAGCTTCACTAGGCTGGTGTTTTAATTCACCAGTTGTCACAAAAAATGAAGAAATTTTTGGTAATTTTTGTTTTTGTTCGGATTTTTGAGCACGTAGCTTTCGCTTTTCTGAACCACTTTTATATTCCCTCATTCTGTCTCCTGCAGATATATTACAATAAGAACGTAATTACATGTGTAAGTGTGATAATTTCCTTTCTTACCGTTTATCTGTTGAGATATTGTTCAATGATAACACAAGTCATCAATAAGTGATAAATAAGTGCGTACCAAATTGATGCAACTAAACCGTAAAACAACACAAATAACACAAAATGCAAAGAACCAAACAATGTAAGGATATAATACTACTACCGAATATCGTATCGAAATAGGAAATACTAAACGTAAACAGAAAACGCATTTCTAGATCTAGAAAAATATTTTTCTAAAATTCGCAAAATTGCAATTCTCAAACCTTTCAAATATTTCAATAGTCACGTACAAAGCAATATAGTCATCATCATAAAAAGTCGGGACACCGGAAAGGATTAAGTTTATGTTTATTTATGGGAGTAGCAGATATGAGTTGATAGTTGCCGAAATGCCGAATATGCCTATTTAAAAATTTGCATTCTTAAATTTAAACTTACAGGTTTTATGTTAGTTAATTTTTTTATGTTTATGTTTTTAAGATTTCCAGGCACTGCTTAAAAAACGTTGCGTCTGCATGCGTAAAATAATATAAAATAACACATTTTTACATATATCAGACGATAAGATGGTGCCCCTGATATATTGGGGCCCTCCCGCAAGCTTCATGCCGCGGGGGCTTCTGTTACGCCTCTGGAAGGATATAACAGAAAAACACTGTAAAATTTTTCTTAATGTACTGCTTCATATATAAACCATAAAAATTGGCTGAACGATTATTGGAAGTCAAATCATTTATTTAGTATTCCAATCTTTGGACAAAACATAAGCAGAAATCGCTTTATTACGTTAATATCGCATGTCTTACTGTTCTGGAATCCTTATTTCTTTATTTTATATTGAATATTATTATAATGCTTAATTTATTTCGGGTAGAATAAGTTTTAGATCTTTAATAATTATATTTCCTTGAAATGATGCAGAATAACCTTATGTGCTTATTGGTCGCATTTCATTCAAAAGCGCGATATAATATGATTTTACTTCCACGCACACAATCGCTCATATATCCAAATGGGCATGCTCCAATGAGTAGGTTTTAACCGACAAGGTACGACTTCGCTTCCAACCTTCAACGAAAACGGTTAGAAATTCGGGACCTTACGTATCTGACGGTACCGTCTCGCGTTCAATATGAATTTCATGGAAGGAATCCATTGAAGTGATTGAGCAGTGATGAATTGAGTAATCATATTTGGTTCTGCATAATTAACCAAATCCTAAATAGCACCAATTTAAGGCAAGCGATTTTGTGCATAACTTGTAGAACCACATTATTTGAAATTCTATCTTAAATTAACCAATTCGTTTTCATATTTCCTACAATTACTATTAACTTAGATTTCAACAATAATCAGTCTAAACTTGCTAAAATATCTCCACTATTAGACTTTTTTAATAACAAAATGGCTAATCTTTATTACCCATAAAGTCAATTAGTCCTCGACGAATCTATGATCTTGAAGAGTAGGGATGAAGAATGTACAGGGATAATTCAACGTCTGTTAGTTTATAGTGTAGCAAGTGACCCAGCAGTTGGGGGACGAATTCACTCAGAAAAAGTAGTGCTACATTTGATGGATTTGTACCTTATTTATGGATAATTCTTTATAACAGCGTGATATTTTCAAAAAACTACTTACAGCTAAAACTTACGTTATGGGAATATTGAGAAAAGAAAAGGCATAAAATCAGCACGAAGTTGTTTATCAAAAATTGAAATATTATAGTGAGTGTTAACAATAATGCAGGCATATGTGTGTGTGTGTGTGTGCGTGTGTGTGTCAATGGAGAGATTGACAGTCTTTTGGGACCAAACCCAAAATACCACTAGTAAAGAAACCTATAGTATTTCATTTGCCATCTTATTTTCCCAAATCATCTGATGATATTACGAAACGAAAAGGTTGTAAATACTATTGGCGGACTAGAAAACAAATAAAGGACTCATTGTTTTATTGTGCTGTGTCAGGAACAGCCAGGATTGTGTTTAAAAAATTGTTATAGAATTTTTCATGAACAAATTAAAAATTAATTGTATTTAAGTATACATTCTTATGCTTATTCTAGCTATATAGTTACATAAGTACATATTTTTATTAATACTATTTTTATTAATTTAATGTCTTTTTCCGCTCGGTAGCTACAAACGCAACTCGCGTGGTTATTTTTTTGTATAACTAAAGTATTATTTTTTTCTTATAACATTGATTAAAAATAAAATTCTAAGGTGTACCTCAAAAATGAATTAATTTAAATAAGCATATCTCACTGGTATCTCCCGTAAAAAAAGATAGAGTGGAATGTGTTAACGTTAACTTTGGAAGAAAGTTACAATATAGCTACTTCGATGGAAATGACAGAACTTAACTCTCAAGTTTATGCAAATCAAAATCCAACATTCAGTGCTCTACCTGGTAACTATTAATTCAAGTCACAAAGCTGTCCAATGAATTTTGAAAGTGTCACTGTGACAGCTGCTACCAACTCTACTGCTCACTCTTTGAGGTCAGGACACAGATGTTTGCAAATATCCAAGGAAGAACTGTCCTGCTCGGCAATCCATCAGTAAATCCTGTGATAAAAAGGGGCACTTTGCAAAGGTTTGCCACTTCAAGAACACTAGTGCGTCAACCAACGTATTTGAAGGCTAAGATCACCCCACAGCTTTTATTATTGCTGCTACTACTGCTTAATTGAAGAAAGCTATAATACCTGCGTTTATAAAAGGCCTTCATGCTGATCCTCTTATAGATTCTGGTAGCTCCGTCAGTTTTGTTAATGAATACTTTGCTAACCTGTACAAACTCCCTAGGCAGCCATGTTCGCAGATTGTTTCTATGGCCTCGTTTTCACACACCTCTCAAGTCAACGGTGTTACTAGTCAGAATATTAAAATTGGTGACCACTCCTTCCTCCTAAAATATAATAAATTAATTTTAAAAAATAACAAGACTACCTTTATTTTTCTTTTTTCGTTGTGTATACGTTCAGCTGTTAAAAGTTATACACCTTATTTTGATAGTCTTTGTACTTTTGGAATTAGTAGTGGTAAACTTTCTGAAATTAAATTTTTAAAAGTAGCGCACAAAAGTTATAGTGTTGTCTGTTTGGTGAATTTGAGTACTGAATGTGAATCCACACCTGTCTGATAACTAAAATTCATCGTATTTCAAGGTCAGATATTTTTTTATTTACATTTATTATCATTCCCACTATACCAACTGGTCAGACCTGTGCTAACTGTGCGAAAGCGATCGACGACCGTGAACGATATTCCCTACAATGTGATGCCTGTAAAAAAAGGATTCATCTGACATGTACCGAACTACGTGTTGATGATCGCATAACTAGATGTAGGGTGCGTGGAATTAAAATTATTATCTGTAACTTGTAATCATTTGTATTTAATTTTAAATTTGTATTTTTAAATTTTTTTTCATTTAATTTAACGTGCTTGTAACAATTACATAAAATATAAAATAAATATTAAAAAAAAATAAAAAAAATATTAAATTCATCATCTATCCAAATACAGCATGCTGCGTCCAAAATTGGACATAGGCCTCCCCTAATTTCTTCCAGTTCTGTCGGTCTTAAGTTTTTGCAGCCAATTCCCGGCGATTATTTTAACGTCGTCTGTTTATCGTGTAGGTGGTCTACTTCTATTTCTTCTGTCAGCTCGTGGTCTCCAAACTGTAATTTTTTGGGTCCACCGCAAGTCATTCATTCTGGTCACACCCGCTCAGTTCCACTTTAGCCATGCGGTACGCTCTATGATATATGTGACCCCTGTCCTTCTTATTTCTTTGTTTCTAACTCTGTCTCTGAGAGTCAGTCCAAGTAGCGAGCGTTTCATTCGTCTTTGGTCTACTCTGAGTCTGGTTGGTGTGGCCTGGGTTAAAGAAAATGTTTCGACGTCATAAGTCATGACTGTAAGCACACATTGATCGAACGTCTTCTTTTTCAAATAATTTGGCATGTTGCTCTTGAAGATGTCTGTTAGAGCTCCATATGCGGCTCATGCTATAGTGATTCTGCTTTGCAGTTCGGCAGTTTGGTTATCCCTAGCAATTTGGATTTTATGACCTAAGTATTTATATTTATGAACTAATCCTATTTTTTTACAGTCGACTTTTAGATTTTCGCTTGGTACCAAATTTGTCATTTATTGTGTCTTTCTAAAATTTATATTCAAACTAACTTCGTTACAGGCGGCATCTAATTTAATAAGCAATTCCAATCTCTTTTAAGTCATCTATTATCAGAATAATGTCGTCCGCAAATTGTAGGTGTAAGAGCATTTCGCCATCGACGACGATTTGCAATCAAAAATTAGTCAAATTGATGCAAATTTTGCTGAAATTACAACGAAATTCAATGATCCAGAAATTAAATGATCATCTACTGTCCAACATTCGTCACAGCAATTTGTTGAAAATATTGTCAATGAAGTCATTGATCGTACTAATCGTGCCAAAAATGTTATTGTCAGAGAAGCACCAGAATCTACAGGTAATATTCAAACAAAAAAAAAATTTGGAAGAAATTTGTAGAAGGAGAAATTTGCAGAAGACTGTAGAATGTAACACGATCTCTGTTACTTTCCTTAAAGTAGAAAAAGTTGGTAATAAATATACTAGAATGATTAAAATGGTAATGAATAATGAGTATGAAGCTTAGCAAATTCTACGAAATAAAAGTAAACTCTTAGAAAAAGCAAAACAAAAAATGTATCCATTGTCGATGATAAGACAGCTAGGCAAGTTAATTTAGTAAAAGAATTACGATCTGAGTTAGAAACTAAAAAAAGAAAACGGAGAGCAAAATTGAACATAACTTTTATGTTATATTCAGGATGTAAAACCAAATATTATACTAATAACCAAAACTTGCCTAACATAAAAACATTCTGACAGTTTATATAATATAGATTATAGATGGATACTGTCTTTACATATTTGATCGCAGCAATCGCGCAGAGAAGGTGGTAGAATTAAACGGACATTTGTTCAACAAATTAGGATGGCGATCTTACTACCATTTAGAGCATACTAATTTAATAATTGAATGTTACTACAACTAAATTAATATCTAGCCAAAGTTTTAGCGCAAGTTCTTTTATTGAAGCAAACAGCCGATTACTGTCCACACTACTCCCCGACACACTACACTAGCACCGATACAGATTAAAATGTTACTAATACTTATCACTTCAACTAAGGACGTTTTCTTCTATATGAATATACTTGATTAATAATGAGCGTTCAGCTTTTAACTATAAGCTATGTAACGATAACTAAAATTCGAGAGATAAAACTCTAAAACAAGAAGCGACCAGCTCAGCTGGGATACAATTTGATATTGTACGCGAGAGTCTAAACACTTAAACCAGAAATGCGTCGAATTTAATCGAATACGAAACTAAACACTAATACAACTTCGATATTTCTATATAGAGGTAGGTAAAACCAATCTTTTGAATTCTTGTCTAACAGAGAAATTTTTGGAATTGGTCGTAGGAACTTAATCTATGGGTAAAAATATCTTTTGAATAGATTTTCGGCTTTTATGAGAATTTGCTGGAGAATTTACTTAGGTATAATTTAAGAAGTGTAAGTTAATTGCTACCAGTGGCGTAGTAACACTTGGATACATTTCTTACAGAAATTTATCCAGGAGGAGAAGTGTGCATATATCTGTCTTTAGAAATTACTGAAACTTTTTCTGTTGCTAATCTGGATGTTGTTATCCCGAACATTGAATTTTAATGTCTAAAAATATCTCTAAATTCATTTGTAATTCATCTGATGTGCCTTCTAGGTAGTACTTTCCTAGAAAATGAGATAATCTTGATTGAAAAAATGGAACTTGAAAACATTTTCCTATATCTCTTGGAATTTGCCTGTTATAATGAACTAATAAATGCTAGAAACACTTTTATAAACTTTGTTCAAAGTTCTTGTCTACACTAATTGATTGGAAATCCAACTTGTTTTAGAATAAACAATTTGCCATCATAATTAGATTTGGTTTTTACAAATGATGACCAAATGAGACTAAATTTCTACATTATTTGTAAAAGAATGTTCAGATGTTCTCGCTCTTCCAATATCATTAATAATGTGTTCAACTTTTAATGCACACTCTGCTTCGAATTTGGAAGAGTGTTTCAGTAGCACCTATATTTAAAAAAGGAAATAAGTTAGATCCCAATAATATCAGGCCAATAAGCATTACACTTGTTATTTCTAAAGTTATTGAATCAATTATCACAAAGTGTCTTTCATAATTTTTGCTTCGAGAAGAAATTATTCCCCTACAACAACATGGATTTGTTAAAAGTCGATCAAGCATGACTAAGTTACTGTGGTATGTTAATGAATGGACAGCAGCGACAGCAGCAAATTGGATAAAAACGACCTGTAAGTGATATATATTTAGGGTTTGCAAAAGATTTTGCTCGAGTGCGAAGAAGAAAATTGATGTATAAGCTACAACACTTTGGCATTCGCGGACAATGTATTGATTGAAATAATGATTTTTTAACAAATCGGAAGTTTTGTGTTAGAGTTGGAAAATTGCTGTCATCTAAAAAATAGTTTTTAGTGGTGTATTACAGGGATATTTTTGGGTCCACTACTATTTGTATGACGTAGGCGTGGGGATTCGTGATTGGCAATTCTTATTGTTTTATATAGAATAGTTGTGCCTGCCGCCAATTTTTTTGTTTTACTAGCCATTTAACGGCCTTATAAGACTATTTAATTATTGTTTCTAAGGTAATTGACCCTATAATTGACACCTTAAGACATAAAACCGTTCAGAACTAGGTTATAATAGTGACCCCAAATTTGACAGCAAAATTTTGATTTTGTTCATAAATTTGACATGAAATTGTACCCAATTTTGACAGTGTCCCAAAAGTTGACAGTGGGTTGTATCTATATTTGACATACATTTACAATTTTCAAAATTAATTGTCAGAAGTCTCAGTACTTACTTACTTAGGGAATATAAAATTGATAATAATAATTGTGTCAGGTGATAAGTATATACACTTTTTTTACTGAAAATAAAATTTTTATTCTCAATAACAACGTACAAATGATACCTACATACTTAGGTATCTACATATTTTAGGTAAGTATAGGTACCTAAGTAGAGAAAAGCCATCTTTTTATGTCACGAAACTACAATATTTTCCGATTTCTGGTATGGAATAAATACCTCTATTTTAAATATAAATAAATATATACCTACCTAAAAATAAATACCTTTTCTTCTTGAAGTTGAAGTTTTTTCTCCTCTCGCTTTCTTTTTCTATCTAGAATTGCATTCTCTTTCTCAGTCTTCTCGTTTTCCTTTTTCAAATAATATTTTTTCCACTGTTCTGAGGAATACACTGAGCATACACTTGGAACCTTTTCTTTGACAACTCTTCCTGATTTTTTGTTTGTACTTCCATCTGGCCAAAACAAAATAGATTTAAAAGGGGAGGGTATCAATAGAGCATCCTTATTATTCTTTAAAATCATGTTCTTATTTTCCTTTGCTTCGTCTATCTCTTCTTTATCGTTATTTTTGACGATTTCTTTCTCTATTGTTTCAACTCCCTTAACTGTTATTTCATCGCTTGCTTGCTCGCTACATTTCTCACTATTATCCAAAGTTATATTTGTCTTTTCTTTTTCTTTTCAATCTGTTTCTCTTACTTTAGTTGTCTCATCACTTAGTTGCTCGCTACATTTAATTTTCCCATCAGCCTCGAAAATCGTTTCTTCTTCTCTTTTGTTTCCTACTATTTCTATTATTTTGGTTACATTCTCATTATCCGTTTGCTCCACATATTTTCTACCGTTTTCCAAAACTACATCTTCTCCCTCTATCACTCTATCTATACTAACGATAGTCTCATAGTGTGGTGCTTGTTCTTCACCTTTCTTACTAGGATCTAAAATAATAGTATCTTCTTCATCTAATGTTGTTACATTTGCCTCTCCACTTTCCTTGATGACTGCTTCATTTTCTCCGTTATCTAAAATTTCTTGTTCCTCTGTTTCAATATCTACATCTTCCCAATTTATGTCCTCCAACAAAACATCATGTGCAACCTCTATTATTATATCCTTCGAGACCTCTCCTTCAGGGTGCTTGTTTGCTTGTACCTTTTCATTCAAATTCTTCCAAAGAAAAAATAAGTTTGTATCTTCTACTTTTCCATTCCATTTAGCCAATTTCACCTTAGCTCGAAAACTCTCAAGTAGATTTTTGTCTAGAAAAGATTCTATGACCCTTAAAGCACCTATTAAATCATCTTTAACAACTTTATTTGATTTCAAGTGGCATGTATCTTGTACATCTGAGAGAGTTGATGCAATTTCATTTCTCAACACTTTTGAGAAATCGACACTATTAACGTCGAATGGATATAATCCACATTTCCTAAACGCATTTTTCAGTATTTTCTCTTGTCCAGAACCAAGAACTTTCTGCAAAACTTTATTAAGCATTGGCGCAAAATCTTCTTTTTTAAGGGTTTGTTTTTTATTTTCTAGTCTCCAAGCATGAACTTCATTTTGCCACCCACTTTTTAATGGATGAAAAACGCCCACATCCATAGGTTGTAAAATGTGAGTGGCGTTAGACAGAAGACTTATCAGTATGATATTCTTTTCGGAACAAAAGGCACTTAAATTGTAGGTTAAGTGGGACTTATGCCCATCAACAAATAGAACAACTGGAAATGGGACGTCATTTTTTAACAACCAGTTGTAAAAATTATTGGAAATGAATTCAAAGAAACTCTCAGCTGTCATCCAGCCAGAGTCCGAGCGTCCTATTGCCCAGTCGGGTTGTGGGCACTTTAATATTATATTCTTAGGGATCCGTTCATAGCTAAGCATTATCATCGGCGGAGCTACTTCACCTGCAGCATTGCCTAAAAAACATGAAAATTTAGTAGAGAAAAGTGTTACCTATTATTTAAGATACTTTACCTGTTATTAGTGTAGTGATACATTCCTTGTCATTTGCATTTGAATAGCTGTATACTATTTTTGATCCTTTTTTAGTAAGAACTTTTTTGCCCTTTGGCGACAAGAAAAAGGCTGTTTCATCAGCGTTAAATATTTTCTGGGATTGGTGATTTCAATGTTATTTGCAACAAAATATTCATTGATTTCCTCAAACCACTTTCGGATATTTGTTTCCGAGACAGCAGACCTAGAGCTTGTTAGGTTTTGGGTCATTCGTTGACTTAATTCCGGATGTCGCTGCAAAAATCCTTCAAACCAATGTCTACTAGGTCTACCATTTGTAAAATTATTAGGCCTCTTCAACCTTTTCACAAGCAAGGCAACACTGTCTAATAGTTGGTCTTTTGTTACGGGAAAACCGGTTTTAGCAACATTTATTATCCAATCCTTTAATAGACTTTCTTCGCCTTCAGTTAATACAGTGCTTACTCCACTTTTGCATCCCATAGGAAATTTTCCTGACACTTTGTACATCAAAGTGATACGTGGCACATTAAATTGTTTAGCTGCTGAAGCACAAGACATTCCATTTTTACAGGCTTCTACAGCTCTACTCAGATCCTCCTGAGAATATTTTCTATAAATATTTCCCTTGCTAGGCATCTAAAAATAAGAGTTATCTTAGTTATCCTTACTTATTAACAAAATAATGCTAAATTAATTCAATTTTTCATAAAGCAACTTTCGTGTACCTATTTTTGACACCCCTTGATCTTAAATTTGACTGGGGTGTCAGATTTAGGTTTTTAAAACATTGGTAATGAAATATACCAAAAAAGGATAACTATACGCAATTTCTGTGAGATGGATACAGAAAACGAACATATGATATTAATAGTTGGGTGTCCCTAAATTTGACACCTACATGTCAAATTTATAGCACTTTACCAGAAGATGTCCTAAAATTTGACACCCTAAAAAATAGCTGACATATTGGAAATTTTAGAGCATTTTTAATGAAAAATTGATTTTTAGACTCTATAAATGTTATATCAAGCAACAAAACCTTCCTTGCAACAGTAGCAACATTGTAGAACACATTTGAAAAGTAACTTGATTTTCACTCACCTTAATTTATTCACCACATCAAAACACAAGAGACGCTATTGCACCGTGTGCATGCACATTACAACTGTTGTTTTGGCGCGTTTTTTACCAACTGAGTAAGAAAGTCGGGGTGATTGATTTCAGAACAAATGAAAGATGGCGTTACTACCACAAATCTACTGAATTGCGGATCCATTTTCTTAATTTTTAGCTTTATTGATAAAACCTGTCAAATATACGGACAGTGTCAATTATAGGGTCAGTTACCTTATATCAATTTACATGTATAAACAAAATGGTAATAGATGTGCCATATATGGTTGTGACAATAATTTTAAGAGTGTGAAAACCAAAAATATACCTGTTATTTTTCACAGTATTCCAAAAGGAAAGGATTTAGTGTCGAAAACTATAAGGGCTGAAGACGCAGAAGAGCTGATAATTTTAATCCTGATTCTAGTAGAATATGCTCTGTTTATTTTACAAACAATGACTATGACAGAAATCTTCAAAATGAATTATTAGGTAAAATAAAAAAGCAATAAAATGCCTATAAAAATTTTTTAACGTAACTTATTTTAGGTTTACCTACTAAACGCCTTTTAAAGAAAACTGCAGTTCCAACACTTTGTTTATATAAACATACCTTTGACATACCTTCTGTCTCTACTCATGAAGATTAGATGTTAGAAACAGAAATTAACTTGTAGCAGAAATTACAAAGGTTGATTCAAATATTTTGAATATTGCATCTAATCAACATGAACATAGTATTATTGAATCTGAAATAATTTTGAAACAAGCTGGTGACAATATAGATTTAAAATCTGAAGTAGATTTTGAAGCAAATTACAACGACTTATTAAACAAGTATAAAATATTAATAGCTACGATCATTCCAATTTGAAGAAAAAGGGTCAAATGAAAATAAAAAGTTTAACAAGTCAGTTGAGGTATTTTAAAGCCAAAAAATATGAATTTTCAGAAAAAATCAAAAAAATTCTGAAATTTTTGCTGAAATTTTGTTAAATAAGGTGTTAACCACAAACCAAATTGCACTTTTTTCTGAGTGTGGATCAATATATTAGTCCAAAAGTATTCCAAAAAGCCAATCTTAAAATTCCTCAAGAAAAACGGGTGTGGCAGTCCAGTGGGATTGCCGGTAGACGTTATACTTCTATACACGCGTTCGCCGTTACAAATTTATATGGGAGTCAATCTGCACAATTATTACATATATGTAATACTATAGGTAAGAGAGAGCAGAAAGAGAAAAAGGTATATGATGCATCGTTTGCTGTATATAAACATTTGACCTGTAATAGGAGTATAGTAAATAAAGGATTAAATCAATATTTTGATGAAAATGTACATTTTTATTTTCATATATGTATGAAAGGAGTTGAATGTAAAAAAGTTTTTTTACACATACTGTGCAGTAAAATTCATTGTTTATTTTGTTATTAATATAAAAATACAATACAATACACTGCAACATAATTCAATATAATAATACAATACAAATTAAAATGCAATATTCATAAGTATTTAAAAATGACAATATACATAACTTACTTACACATATATTTAATTTACCATGATAATAATATTAATAAATATTAAATATATTTATAAAAGGAACATTTTTATTCTCGTGAGAGAAAGAGACAGAAAATATATCTTCTGTCTCTCTCTTACGTATATCTTACATATGTAATGATTTTGCCGATTCACTCCCATACAAATTTCCAACGTCGAACGCGCGTATAGAAGTATAACTTCAAAAAATGTTTGTGGAAGATAAAAATAAAAAACCAACAACTTGGATTATGTTATAAATTTTCATTTTATTTTAAAATTTAACATTTTTGCGTATATTACATATATTTAATAAGATTAACGTGGGGTTTTTAAATATTTCAAAAATAAAAAAGTAAATTCATATTGGGATTCGAACTCACATATACCAGCGTATGAACAAAACACAAATTTGCCAATTAGACATGACACTAACGTATTTCAAAATTGACAGTTCTCGATCATACAGTGATTTATTGTAATTATTACTATTTTGAAATACAAAAGCCTAAAATAATTATGAACATTTAATAAATAATACCAAACATCACATAAATAATAATATTAATATATATTATATTATATATATATATACATATATATATATATATATATATATATATATATATATATATATATATATATATATATATATATATATATATATATATAATATATATATATATATATATATATATATATAATATATATATAATATATATATAATATATATATATATATATATATATATATATATATATATATATATATATATATATATATATAATATTAAATATATATACAAAAGGAACATTTTTATTCTCGAGAGAGAAAGAGAGAGAAAATCTCTCTCTTAAGTCCGTATCAGACGGTCAAATATTTGATCAAACTAGTTTGACCAAACCAAAAAATTGACAGCATATGACGTCACATCCTGAGTTTGATCCATGCCTCTAAAAATAGAGGATCTTCTATTTGTCAAGGCCAGTTTGATCAAACTTTAATTTTGATTCGTCGAAAAATATTTAAGACAAATGAAAATCAGCTGTTAGACATAACGTGATAAAATTCATTTTCTTTTTTCTTTGGTTGATAATTTGTGGTTTATTTGTCTTCCTATTTTGTTATAAAATAAAAATAAAATTTTAAAATATCTTGGAGACTGGAATAAGTTTCTACATAATTTGGGCGATGGAACTATCCCATGTAGTCAACCGTTCTTGGTACGTACAACACGATCATAACACGATACACGAGTAACATGTTTTTTTGGGTTGAGTTTATCGAAAGTACAAGCTGATTATAGCCACAAATGTCAAACATGGAACAAAAAATTTCGGTACAACAGTGTTTTTTTTTTATAATGTAGATACTGTATGCTTCGAATATAAAAAGATAAAGCTTTAGAAAAGTACATGTTGTTTATATTATGTTATGAATTCTACAATTTTTGATTTATATAAAATACAATGAGTAACTATTTGTTTCTTTGGAAATTAATTGCAGTTAATTATTAAAATTTTTTTTAGCAATTACCCTTTGATAGATTAGGGGATAGATTTGGCAATCGCCAAAGCAGCAGTTGCCAGACTACAACAGATGTTTGCAATTTTAATCTCGAAAGAGACAGATATCTACTTGTTATTGCTTCATATAAATTAAAAATTGCAGAATTCATAAAACAGTATAATCAAAATGTACTTTTTAAAAGTTTTATCTCTTTATATTTGAAGCATACAACATATGCCTTATAAAAACATGCCAACACTTCCAAACCGAAAAATTTTTGAGATTTGCGGTTATATTCAGCTTGCAGCTTGTACTTTCGGTAAACTCAACCATGAACTCAACCAACCCATGAATTAGCTGGACAAATTATCCCCTGGAATATTCATCGAGCAAAAAGACAAAAGAGGGAATGTAAAGGTAGTGGGGGCAAAAATATTATTAGACAGGAATTGCCATCTTGAGAGGCCACATTAAACAAGGAAAGACAGACTCTTTCCTTGTTTAAGAAATCAAATTTAGTTAGGTTATGTCATTTCTGATGTTATTGTTTGTCCCAACTGTCACATGAAAGATTATTTGTATTTTCTATTGAAGTTTTTTAACAATTGCTTCACATTTTAGACTATTATTGTTATTATTTAATTAAAACTTTATTGTGTCCTAGTTTAAAAAAAAGTATTTTAAGTGTATTATGTATTAATATTATGTAATATTAATATTATCTAATATAACAAATAAATAGATAAATTAGAACCCCTACACCACTGTATGATTATTGTGAAGTGTCATGAAATTTAAATTTGGCGCATTCGCATTTCCGGATATGTCCGCCATCAGAGGCCACTTTTTTGGTCTCCTTTCCATAACGATTAGATTCCCTCTTTTGTCTTTTTGCTCGATGGGAATATTACCCACTAAAGGAAGAAGAAGAAGAACTTAACCCATGTTTTTTTGTGCAAATAGACAACAACCTATATTTGTTATAGTATCATGTATCTATACTATATGAGTTGAAAGTAACTACTAAAACATGTAAAAATCTGCGAATAATATTTATGGAGGGAAATAAGTGGTGTGTAGAGATTCGGGAAGATTTAAAAAGCAGTCAACTGGATATATCATGGACTAGTAGTGAATCCGAAATGGAGTTAAAACAGTTTAATAGACACAAAAAACGTAAAAAAAAAGTAGATACAGGTTCAATTATTAGTTGGATTAATCCAATATTAACAGCAACTAATTGTACACATACATCTAAGAGACCTGAAAATTCTCCAGTTATTAGCAGTCTACATGCAAAAGAGATGTCACCAGTTTTAACAGAAGGTAGTGGAAGTGAATCTAAAGAAGTTTCTCCAGTAATAGGTAAAAGACAATTATTAAAACAAATGAGAACCAAATTTAAAAGAAATAATGTAACCAGAGACATTTCTAAAGAAATCTCTTGTTCTCCAGATATATTTGAATCACAAAATTCCCAAACAATTGAACATTGTTCACCAGACTTACTAATTAAATTAAATACTTCAGAAGGAGATTTTATATATTCTTTTCCTAGTCAGCAATGCAGTCAAATAAAAAGCCTTGAAAGTAGCATTACCAATAATTCTGATGATATTTTTTATCCTAAGCTTAGCAAAAGGAAAAAAACCAAAAAAAAAGGTTTAGCATCAAAATTACAGCGATCTTTATCCTTACAAAAAACAAGAACTTCTATATGGAAACATGAACATTCAATGAAAAGGAGCTCAGATACAGAGGGGGTTGTACATATAAAAGTGTTAAAAATTAAAAAAGAATATGGCATTATTTTTCTTGAGTGTTGTGAAATATATCATAAAAATATGAAAAGTGACAACAATGGTTTAGTAAATAGTGAAGATACAAATTGTATTGTAGTATTAAATGATAAATGTGGAGCTGGTATTATGGAAACTAAAATGTTTAAACTTTTTCCCCCTTATGAATCAAAAATCATAACTTATAAATCTAAAGAGATTGGTTGCTATTTTAATGTCACAAGAATTTTAAAATAAAGTGTAATATGGTTATTTTGCGGTTTATTTTTTAAAGTAGATAATAAAATAATAAACAAACTTAAAAATATATACTCAGATAAAAATGTCCTATAATGAAATCATATTTAAAGCCTATTTTACTACCATAATCATATATCAATGATACTATTTGAGACACTAACTACTTAATTTAGTTAAAATTACACATCAATCAAGTCTTCATTTATTGTATTTCTGATTTTACAGCTTCTACTTAGTTACTCATAGTCTTACTGTGCTTTATTTTGAGATCAAAAAAAATATATTTTTCTTTTTTAGGTACCTATGACTTTATATTAAAGAATTCTAAATATTAATGTGAATACATCTATTTTGCGTGTAATTGTGCTTTTACCAACAAATTTGTTATTGATTGCATGTTAGATATTTCGCTTTTTGTAAGTATCCTATTATTAACTGCTATATGTTTTCCATTCTCATTTTTTGTAATTTTTTCTTTATTCTGTACAAATTTTTCATTTGTGTTTCTATAAAATCTAATATCATATGTCCAAATTTGTATGTAGTTTATTTTCATTTTCTGCCATTGTATTCTATATTCTACTATAAACATGTCACCTGCAAATGACTATTCTTAAATATCTTTTATTAATACTTGGTTTATGTGATAGGATAAATTATAACAAAGTAATTGTAGCAATTCATTGTTCAAATAAATCAAAAGAGTGAGTATTGTGTATATGCAATGAATTCTTGTCCAATATGGCGATCTCAATTTCTACCATGGAGGATGTGCTGTTGGGGTCAGTTTATATAGTTTTTATTTCTGTTAGAGTATTCTTTGCTCTTAACGAACTACAAGCAGGGAAAACTTTGATATAGTTTACTCAAGAACTCTCAGGGACTTTGAACTGTCATGATGGTATGCCTTTTTTCTATCTCCCCTTTCTATTACCCTATCAGGGTGTCGGATTTTGGGCCAGCTAATTTAATTTCCATTCACATCTCTTCCATTTTTTTTTCTATTTCCTGCCATTATTTTCAATTCCTCAAGTAATTTTTGTGTAACTTTCCTGCCTCTACAACTTGCAGTATCCATCTTTTTCTTGTTTTCTTGGCCTACCCCTTTTTCTTTTACTGTGTTCTTTGCATCATGGACTTTTATTGTAATTATGTTGGGTTGCATCCTCATCAGATGCCCGCCCATACCAGTTCATTTCTCTCTTTGCTAATAGTCTCGTTGCTTAATCCATCCCATTTTGCCTTTCCAACTATCCTTCTTACATGTCTCATCTCCATTGCATTTATTCTGCTCTTAGTTTGTTTTCAGAATTGTCCAGTTTTCACTTGCATCAAGCAGTCAGTATCACTGTTATATATTTTTATCCTTGTCTCTCGTGCAAGTCCTCTTTTTCACGGTATTAGGGCTAAAGCATAGTGTAACTTTTCTGATTTCTTTGCTCTATTTGTTATTTCCCAGTCTATTTTTCCGGCATTAGTAATTATACTTCCCAGGTATTCATAAGTTATAAATATTTCAAATTCTGAATTTTTACATTTTATCTTTATTTCATTATTTTCCTTATCTGCTCTGATTATCATCTTACTTTTTCATTTTTAGTTCTTCTATTTGTTCTACCCATATATTCATTAGTTTCTGCATTTTATTCTCGGAATCTGCTATTAGTACTATGGTAATGGTAATGCAATAAAATGTTAAAGTCGTGGAGTAAAAATTATAATTCTATTGACAGCTACTAATCATTACACTATAGATGTTGGTTAGGAACTTTCTATAATAGACTGTGCTAAATGAGCTCAAATCCTCAAATTATAATTTCACAAAAATAATGTATACCTCAGCACAGAGGTTAATGCTTCTATCATACTAACAAAATTTGAACTATGAGCTTACAATAAAATTTAATCTAGGCCATTATTGCAACACTTAGGGAGTTCAATTAGAAAAATATATTATTCAACTAATTATTAAGTGCAGGTTTGCAGGTGAATGGAATTTAATTATTAAAATATTACTCGATATAGTTTTACAATGTCTCAATTATACACAGTGAAACTATAAAAGTTTAAGAAGTTAAGAATAATGTGAGATTACAAATTAAGGGATTAATTTGTGATTGAACACTCTAGTAATTCTTATTAATTCGCGCATTACTATTATGAATAGCAAAGGCTAAGACTATCTCCTTGTTTAATACCTATTTTCCAGTTAAATTCTGCCGATGTTTCCCCTGTTTTTTGTACTCTTCGGTTTACCTCTTTGTAAGTACTTTCCATTTCTACCTATTGTCTTAGTCTCTTCTCTATTATTTTCGTATATATATATTAAAACATACTGATGATAGACATATTGCTCTATAGTTGTCTCAGTTTATGTATTCTCCATTTTTCTATATTGGCACGATGATGTTGTTCTGTCAGTCTTCAGGGATTGTTTGTTTTTCCCACGCCTCTTTATATATTTTTCATAGGATGTTTATTCCTTCTTCTCCCATTTATTTTACCATGTCCGGTTCAATTTCATCATCTTCACCTACCTTGCCTATTTTTATGTTTGATAATCCTTTTATTACTTCTCTACTTAATACATTATTTATTACTCATTTATTACATTTTCTTCCTTTATTACTTCGGTACCTATTAAATGTTTTCTCATAATATTCTTTCCAAGCCCTAGCTATTTGTTCTGGGTTTATTTGGATTTGCTTTGATGTATCTCTTACTGTGCTTATTTCCTTTCGTTTTCCTCCCTTCATGTGTCGTATTGTCGTCCAAAAGTTTCTATTATTTGTTTCATATCCTTCTTGTAGTTCTTCCATAAATTCTTTCCATGATTTTGCTTTTGTTTGTGTGACTGTCTTTTTTACAAATTGTCTCTGCCTATAATATAATTCTTCTTTATCTTCTTTACATCCCGTTTCGATGTATTTTTTCCATGACATTTTCTTTTTTTATATACTTCTTTATTCAACCATCTTGTCCTTTTCAACTGTTTATTACACTTTTGATTCCACACAATTGTTGCTGTTTTCTTCAACACTTCTTTGTGAGTATTTCATCTTTCTTCCATTCTACATGTTTCTTTTTGGCGCTCTATTTGTCTCAATCTTTTGTTAGTTTCCTTCTTGTAAAGTTGTCGCACACTTTCTATCTTGAGTTTGTTTACCTTTACTTTCTTGTACTCTTTTCTTTCCACCTCCTCCATTTTTTCATCCTCCAGTTTTGCAGTGACCATCTTGTGTTGTGTGGACAGTTCCGGTTCCTTTTCCGTTGGATGTTTTGTTCTAGGTTTCGCGTAGAGACTATATAATCGATTAAGCTTTTCGCATTTCTTTCTTCGACCACACGTGTATATTTGTCTTCAATGGTTTGTTCACTGAATGTTTTTCCTATTACTTATCAGGTCATTCGTTTAACAGAATTCTAGCATTTTAATTCCATTTATATTTAATGTTTTTCCCCATATTGTTTAATACATCTTAATCCCCTATTAACATTCTCACCTACTCTTGAATTCCAATCTCCTAAGATTATTATTTTTTCTATTCTCTGTATTGTCTAATGCATTTTGGTGTTGTAGAATTCTATCATTGTCTCTTCTTCATTACCTTCTGATGGTCCGTATATTGTCTATATATTATGTCTATGACAAGTCAATTATGAATACAGTATTTATCATTTACATTCCAAATCCTATTCTTATTACTACTTAAAACTAAACATTTATTTCGCTATTTCCACTACTTTTTCTTCATCCATCATCTCCATTATATTGCTCTTATCTACTGAATATACTATGAGCTCTTAGTTTTTTGTCGGCTTTCCTCCTCTCATTTGGCCTCCCTGAATCAATTCTTCTTTCACGTTGTTCCATTTCCATCCCATTTATTTTCAGTTTCATGTATCTTACCTTCGTTGTGTTTGCCTTTTCTCTCTCGTCTTTGGCTACTTTCCTAATTTTAGCTTGAATTTCCCTCTCTTTCCTGGTTAGGTCCGATTCAGTGTAAATTTCATGGTCTGCAATATCTTTCAGTCTAATTTTCTATTTTAACACCTATATCTTGTCGAACGTATCTTCCATTTCTGCTACAAATGTCTTTTCACCTATTTTTTTTTTTTCAGCTGCTCTAAGTTTATTGTGTAAATCGAGATCTCTTCCTAAAAAATTTTCCAATTTTTACTTGGTTACTTTATTATCTTTGGTTTGTATGTTTATACCTTTAATTATACTTAATATTATTTTTCTTTGCGGTTCTCTCAAATTTTTCTATTTTTTATTTGCTTCTTTCAGACCCTTCTCTGATTCCATACTTATTTTTTCGTTTCACTTCTATGACACCTAGGGTTTCTCTTTGTTCTTTCCGTAAGTTTCTGATTTCCTCCATCATGTCATTATTTTTAAGCAAGATTTCTGGCATCATTTGCATCACATTTTCATTTTGGTCTCTAATCTTACTGGATGATCTTTTGGTTAGCTTACTTGTCTCAAATATCATTTCATCTTCTTCCTGTCTGTTTTTTATCCATCTTTCTTCCCCGCTGCTATCATATTCCTTGTGCTTTGGTTTTCCACCACCACTTGCCATCTTTGTATATTTATTTTAATACATGTTTTAATATTGTTAGCTCTGTACTCGGCGCATTCAGGTTTATTTTCCGGGTCAACCCTCAAGAGAAAATTCCCCTACCTTTCTTCTTTAGGTGCCGTCTTCTTAGCGAAGGTTGGCGATGACCTCTGCAAAGTCTTCCCTATTTTGGGCTTTCCTTATTAAACTTTGAAAGTCTAATCCTGTCCAATCTTTGATATTACGCAGCCAGGTCAATTGTCGTCTGCCCGAGCCGCGTCTGCCTTCTATTTTCCCTTCTATAAAAAGCTGAAGGAAGTTTACCTGTCGTGTCTAAATATGTGTCCAAGATAAGACGTTTTACGCTTCTTGACAATTTCTGTGAGTTCACGTTCTCTATTCATACGCCTTAAAACTTCTTCTAAGAGCATATCAAAGCTCTCTAAACGTCGTGAGCTGACTGTTAACGTCCAAGATTCCACGCCGTGTAATAGTACACTATATACATAACACTTTATCATGCGGTATCGTAGGGACAAATCAAGATTACGGGTAGTGAGTAACTGTCGCATCTTTAAGAAGGTGTTTCTTGCCTGTTCTATTCTACATTTAACCTCTTGTTCTTGGTCTAAGGTTTCATGTATCCAACAGCTTGGATACTTAAACTTTTTCACTTGTTCAACTATATTGTTGCTGACTAGTATGTTTATAACTGGTGTGTGTTTTTTTGAAATTACCATTGTTTTGGTTTTGTTTACATTCACCTTAAGGCCGTATAGTTCTCTTCTCGCACTACTTTGGTTAACACAATTTGTAGTTCTTCTTCACTGCCAGCAATCAGTACTGTATCATCGGCATACCTGATATTGTTCACGATTTTTTCATTGACTTTTATTCCTTCTTGTGCTTCATCTAGAGCCTGTGCAAAGATGTCCTCTGAGTACAAGTTGAATAATAATAGTGATAGTATACAACCTTGTCTAACTCCTCCTTGGATGTTTATTGTTTCAGTATCACCCATTTCAGTTCTGACAGAGGCGTTTTGGTTCCAGTAGAGTTCACGTATTGTATTAATGTCGTTTGGATCCAGGTTCTTTTTTTGCAAGCATTCTATTAGCTGATCGTGTTTGACTTTGTCAAAAGCCTTTTCATAATCTATAAAGCACAAGTAGACATCTTTTTGTTGATCCCGACACTTTTGCATGATAACAATGAAACTGAACAAAGCTTCTCGAGTTCCCATACCGTTTCGAAAGCCAAATTGTTTCGGACCCATATCTTCTTCGCATTTTTTGTAAATTCTGTTATGGATAATTTTTAGAAATATCTTCAGAATATGGGGCATGAGACTTATTAATCGAAAGTCGTTACATTTTTTTGCGTAGTTTGATTTGGGTATAGGCACAAACGTAGACGTTAACCAATCTTGTGGAATTGTACCAGTCTTGTATATACTGTTGAAGAGTCTTGATAATAGTTCTAAATTGTCTTCTTCCAAAAGTTGTATAATTTCACTATGAACGTAGTCCGGTCCAGAGGCTTTTCCGGTTTTGATATTTTTTAAGGCGTATATTATTTCTGATGCTAAGATGGGCAAGTCGTTATTTTCGATGTTTGTTTGTCTATCAATATTGATTGTTCTGTCATCTGAGAATAGGTTTTGTATGTATGTTCGCCATTCAACGCTCTTCTATTGTGGTCAGGACTCAATCATCCGTGCTTGTTATTGTGCCCCACTGCCTAGCGTTTCTGATCCCACACATTTCTTTAATTTTCTTATGGAGAAGTCTATCATCATGTTTATTCTGTAGGTCTTCTATCTCTTCTGAAAAAATCTTATATTATTTTATATTATACTGACCTATGTCAATAAATGAAATTTACTCTATAAAACCAAAGTATAGCTTGCTTATTTTACGCTTTTTTTTATATGCAAATGTATTACTTAAAAAATGTATATCCTGGATGGGAAGGATGGAAGAAAAGACGTCCGAAATATTAAATTCAACGCCTTTGAAGTTAGAATTCGAACAAATTAGGCTTAGAAGAAAAAACATGGTATTATCCAACATTTCTGGCAATGGCGAACATTCCATGAAAATTTTTACCAGAATCCTTTTATCATTAAAACTTTTATTTTCGATTGTATCAAGGAAAAGCTTCAATGCTGCATTATTGTTGCACACTCTTTAGTAGTTTTGAATTGTTGATATTTTTATCTATGAAATAAATAATGACTTTCCTTAACCGTTCGCAATTACCTATGGCTACTATGATTTAACATTTATTAAAAGATACAATTTGGCTTAATATTTTGTTATAAGAAGAAACTCCAATCTTTACAATTTGATTTAGAAATAACGAAGTAATACGCTTCGAAATCATGTCGGTATTTTCTGTCCAAAATTTTGTCCTTTGCGTCACACGAAAACTAAAACTTTAACCAGTCTCTTCTTTCCTACTTATGAAATGAACTAAAGGTGTATGCTCTAATATCATACATTGAAAACAATTTCATGGAATGCATGGAGGTTTACTAGTAGAATACGCCTAAGCTCAAATATTAAAGCCACTATTTTTGGTTAAATTTTAAGAGAGCATTGGAACATGTATCGCAGATTGATGTTCAAAGAGAGGAAAATAAAATACTTAAGTCATGTGTTGAGAGGAGAGGTGAAAGGTGAAAGATATGAAGTACTCCGAATTGAAAGGTAAAAGATCAGTGCGAAGACGCCAGAACTCGTCGCTGAAAGACCTGAAGAGATAGTTTGACCTTTCACCCGCAGAAATATTTCGTGCAGTAGTTTCCATAGCTACAATTGACATTTGTATCGCCAACCTTCGAATGAGACAGCACAATAAAAAATAGGTACACTACTCTTATTAAGAATTTTTTAGCAGGATTACGTACTATGACGAATGACGGCTACAAAATAATTCATGTAGTATATTATATATATATATATATATATATATATATATATATATATATATATATATATATATATATATATATATATATATATATATATATATGTTTTGGATGGGTTGGAGTCAATAAAAGGGGCTATTATGTAACTATTTTTTATCTCGAGCTTTCAATTGTGTTTACAATTATTTTCAAGAGCTGCTAAAAAATACAAAATATCTTACAAAGTGGAACTAGAAAAAAAAATTATATTAACTCACCAAATAAAATTAGTTTTATTAATAAATTGCTGCTAAACATATTTCAAAAAACTATTCTAAAAACTTTCTTATCTAATAAATGTTTCTTTAACACAAAAACAATTGAATTTATAAATAAGTTAGAATAGCGACCAATTACAAATAAGCCTCGATGTCATAAATGACAACTTAAAATTTTCATTCTTGACAATTATATTGCCAAAAACTAAAACTTTGTTTAAAAATTATTTTTTATTTAGTAATAAAAAAGAAGATTAATTCATCATTGATAGATGCCCGAAAAAATGTAACAAGTATATGGAAAATTAAAACAAAATGTGATATTTTACTGGTTTTATAAATAAACTATAAAGAAATAATATAATTATAAATTTTGCTTAGATTTTGAATTTCTGATCTTTTGTTTAAATTATTATCACTTCTGCTAATACAAACTATATACAGTGATGAGTGTCTTACCACCCGGCAAAATAGCGGAAAGGATAGAAGATAGATTAAGTTGTGAGATAGTACGAGATAAACTAGTTCTTAAACGTGGCTATTTCAGTTCAGTCATAATTATACGGATGACCTCGAAAATATTTTATTTTAATAATTTCTGATGTTAGAATAAATGATTGAATAAATTAAGATATATTATAGTAAAAAACATTAATTAGTAGCGATTTTAAATTATAAATCTTTAAGTTAGTTAATAATAAAAATAACTCAACTGAAATATTTGACTAAACTAAAGGTAGGTATGTTCAGCCAAAAACAGTTATTGTATGTGGAATTGGTGTAATAGTTAGAGACGTGGTCTATTGACAAGAAGGTTGGGGTTCAATTCACACCAAGGATAAAATTTTTGTTTTATTCAATCAAAAAATAATAAAAAATATGATACATATTAGGTAACAAGTTTTCGAAAAACTCATTATTTACAATTTATTCTTATTCCAATGTTATAAAATAAAAATACAAAATAATTCAAATTCAATTCCAGTTTTACAGTATTCAGTTGTAAATGCAAAATAATCCGGTGAAGACTGTTTAATGTCAAATCCATCACTAAATTCTCAGTGTTAATATCAATTCCTCTGTACAGGTAATGATTCTCAAAACAATTGACAACATTGGAATGGATGCGCGCGAACAGCTGCCTGCTTTACAGCTAACCAAATCATCAAGCCTTCAGCCATCAAATAATAACATATCGAGAAGTGTTTTTGCACGGTAAACAGAAACTTTTTATTGAAAAAACAATTCGTAAAAATGGTTTTAACGGTCAAGGAAAAAGTGCAAATTGTTGTCTGGCATGTGAATGGATTATCAGACAACATGATTAGACAACAATTTGTAAATATGTTTCCAAATAGGCCGGCTCCAGCACGATCAATAATTCAGTCTATTATACGTAATTTTTTTACTTATGGATCAGTGTCCGCTCCAAGAGGAGTTCGTAGACGAAAGGAGGTAAATCCAGATTTGGAACTAAGGAACACTTTGATTTGTGCAATTATTGAGCAAAATCCTACCCAATCAACATCTCGTCTCGGAGAACAATATGGAATTTTAAGATTTAGAGTAGGTAAAATTTTAAAAATACATGGATACCGTCCCTATAACCTTCATAAATCCAACGAACAATTCCTTGGGGATTAATATAGACGTTTAGAATTTTGTCAAACTGCAATGGAAATGTCACATCAAGATGAACATTTTTTAGAAAACGTTTTGTTCACCGATAAATGTACGTTTTCATTGCATGGCCGTCACAATTCAATGAATGCTCGGTATTGGTCTCGAGGAAATCCTCGTCAGATTTATGTCGCTCGTACCCAGCGTCCTCGAAAAGTAAACGTTTGGGGAGGAATAATAGGGAATCATGTCATTGGTCCATTTTTTATAGACGGTATGTTGACTGGGCGGAAATATTTGGAACTTCTGCAAAGTCAAATTGTCCCAGTCCTTTGTAATTTACCAATACCTTTCGATTCCATATGGTTTCAACACGATGGTTGTCCTGCACATAATTCTCGCATCGTCAGTGAATATCTCAGTGCGATTTTTCCTAATCGATTGATTAGTGGCCACGGAGATATTTTTTGGCCTGCAAGATCACCTGATCTTGCACCTTGTGATTTTTTATGTGGGGATATATCAAGTCCAAACTATATGGAATTGAAGACGATAGGCCTAATTCTCTCCAAGAATTAAGAGAAAAGATCTTTGATTCAATGAGAGGTATTAGTCCAGAAACATTAACTAATATTAGACGAAACTTTTATAATATATTGGGTTATTGTTCTGCTGCTAATGGAGGCTTATTCGAACATTTTTTGTAAATACATTTCATTAGAATAAAATACGTTTATTTAGAATATGTTTATAGAATTTCTACCTATTTAAACATTTTTTGTAAGTACATTTATTTAGACGTTCTTTTATATTTGAAGAATTTTTACTTTATTTTCGAAAGTACGACATTGTTTTTTCAATAAGATTTTCATGTTTTACTATAAACACTTCTAATAAAGACTGAAATAAATGTTTAGTGATTTAAAGCAAAACGATATAATATCTGCATAATTTCAAATTTTAATTTTTAACAAAGTAAAACCTCCAAGTTGGATTCGAACCCTGAGCGCCTGGATGAGAACATCGTGCCTTGAACTCTGATCCATCAGACTTTTATAATTATTTAGTGACAGTTTGGGTTATTGTTCTGCTGCTGTTCAAATCATAGTAGAAATTATTCTTGGTTAATAATTTAAAACTTTAGATTAAATAATCACTAATAATTAAATTATTTTATTCACATTTTTGCTTTATTGTGGTCAATCAGTTTTTACTTTATGCGAAATTAAAAAATGGAAATACGTCACACATACGACGTTACACATAATAATTATGACCGAGGTGATTTAGTTCGAAGCTAACGTCTAAAGGTGTGAGACTATCGATAGTGGTAATGTAATGTAATGTAAATTATAGGTTTCTATCGATTATTTCTCACCTCTACGAGTTTCATCTCTTTTTATTTTATAAGGTAACTGTGTTTTCTATCTCTTACGTTAAAAAGCCGGGTGGTAAGACACTCATCACTGTATATATATATATATATATATATATATATATATATATATATACAGTGATGATATATATATATACATATTTATATATATATATATATATATATATATATATATATATATATATATATATATATATATATTGTTATTCTGCAGCATATTCCATCTCTGTTGCTACTATCTTACTGCCGATTTCTTGTTTGTAATCCAATTTTCAGCCCCATAATACTTCGCACTAATGTTTTATAAATCTGTTTTTTGTCTTCATATTTAGGTGTCTATCCCACCATCTTGTTTGTAATAATTTTTGCTTAATTTCTTCCTCTGTTGTTGCCTTTTTCTTGATTATAAACCCCAAGTATTTGAATTTATCCTTTCCTTTTATTGTTACGTTTTCGTCAATCTGTAGAACTTCTATTGCCCGTATTATAGTCGGTACACAAGCTCGTGCTTGAGCACGTGCTCCGCCAAGTCGAACTTACGTCAAAGTCATGCTCAAGTATTTGTTGTGTTCTATAAACGATACTTTGGGTATTCTCGTACAAGATTGATCTCAAGCACGAAAATTAGGGATTTTAAGGCTTATCCTCGAAAATCTTAACGGTAAAATTCAGTGAGATATCTATTTCAAAAATATCTTTCTTTACGAAAGCAAAATCCATTCACGAAGAATATTCTAAACGTCATCTTGTACTAGATTTTATATTTATACCTACTTAAAACACCCTGTGGTGAAAAGTCTTGGGTCTATACAATAAAGCGATCGGGCGGTCTTCTATTCAGTGCGGTTATGGGGTAATTAGAATAATACGAGTATACCAGAGTAATATTATTTATTGAATAATTAATTCACAACTTAGCAAGGGTACATACAGGTAACAAATAATCGTCCTGTAAATGATTCATAACAATCAAATCGAAGACAAACTTTTATAAAATTTTATTACAAAATAATGTATAACAAGATATTTTGAGGTCACAGTACCTATTGGTTTTTTATGTCTTATATTTTCTTTTGTTTATTTTTGCTACTTTTTTTTACTGATAAATTGGCTTTTAACGTAGATTACAGTTTGATGATAAATATTCTGAAATGGAAAATGTTGAGATGTGGCGAATAAAAACATTCATGAAATTAAAATGAAAGGATTTACGTCTATTGGTGGTGCGATTTATAAAATTAGTACTTAAAGCCCAAATCGCGGGATTAATATGTGCATCAGTTTTCAAATATTTATTATTTACTATATAATTTCTAAATTGAACCACTTTCACTTCTTTAGGTAACAATGTATCTGTCTTGACAACTAAATAGGTAATTAGACAAAATAATGAGTATTATTAATTTCAAAACAGGAGTTTAAAAAATTAGAAGGAGGTAGTCCGGGCTCATTTGAACGGTCAAGCTTATTCTAGTGGAAGCAATAAGGAGGATTATTTTTTGTTTTGGCTCAGCTGACATGCTCTCTCTAGCACTACAACCCAAGAAACTGTGGTAAAAAGCATGCTTTTATTTACACGCTTGTGAAACGAGACGATTAACAGAGACATCGAAGAAAGATATGTCGCCGAAATGGATGCAATAAAGTATGAGAATAGAAGGTACCGTCATGGATGGCATACAACGAAAGCAGCTCAAATGGTACGGACATGTCCAATGAATGAAAGACAGTAGACTCCCGAAACAAGTACCTGTATGAACAACTACAAGAATCCAGAAGAGAGGACTACCGTAGAAAACACGGATGGAAGGAATAAAAAACTCAATGAGCTCGAAAGAACTTAAAAAAGAATGGAACAACCGAATTGAATGAAAAATGGACGTCGGAAGACGTTTTATACGGATTATATCATATTATAGGTACATTATTATTATATCATATTATATATATTTATATAATATATTATATACACGATATTGAAGGAGGTTACAACATCAACATCGACAATCAACAAAATCTACATTGTCAACTACACAGTGAAGACCCAACAATATTAGAAAAGTGTCAAATGCCGTCCTAAAACTCAAAGACAATAAAGCCACAGGAATCGATTAAATCTGTTGGGAAATGTATGAAAAGGTGGTGATCAACTTTTTGCAGTAATCCATAAACTAATAGTACTTATATGGCAGAATGGATTGATACCAGAAAAGTGGCTAAATGAAATAATATGCGTTGCATAAAAATGGCGATCAACTGGATAGTAAGAACTATAGAGGCATTACTCTGTTAGCATCTGCGTATAAAATCTTCGGCAATGTATTGTTTGAAAGACTTAAACATTTTACAAACGATATTGTTGGTCAATATCAATGAGGATTTACTCCTGGAAAGTCAACTACACATCAAACTTAAGCACATGGGCAGATTCTAGAAAAGTCACTAGAATATAACATAGATACACGCTGTGACAGCCTATGAAAGTGTTAAAAGAACTGCATTATATAATGCAATGATAGACTTTCGTTGGGATCCCACCGAAGTTAGTTAAGTTGACCCAACTAACAATGCAAAACGTGAGCTCTTGCGTTAGAATTGAAGGAGAAAACTCCATGTGCTTTGACGGTAATGATGGTATATGACAGGGGAAGGCGCTATTGTGTCTCCTTTTTAATGTTGCCTTGGAAAAGGCAACCAGAAAATGAAATATTAGAATAAATGTAACTATTTTTAATAGAACCATGAGAGACATGGTGTAGTGTTTTACAAGGCTTGCGGACGCGGTAAGTGAATTAGGACTTGTGGTAAACGAGGAAAAAACCAAATATATGTTGGTTTTCCAACAGAGAATTCAAATTAACAACCATACCTTTGAGCAAGTCAAAGAATTCATTCAAGTCGAAGATTGAATGCAGAGATGAAAATATTAAAAGTAGAAAAAAAATTAAATGAGTAGGTATAACAAAAAGTAATGAAAGGCTTACCAAAATTTAAATTATAAAAAAATGTTGGTTAATTTACATAAAATTAAAAATAGTAAACGGCTGTTGTACATCTTGAATAACATAAAACAACAATAACAGTTCTTCACAAAACAACATTTATCAAAAATTTAAAAGATTAGTTAATTTTGAAGTAATGATCTACATGAAAATACTTTGATTATTAAAAATTTTTAAAACATAAATACATGGCTGACACAGACTAATATATTATGATTATAGCGTATATACCTAGGTGTGTATAAAAATTGAGAAAATCTATGACAACAAAAAATAAGTAAGCTTTTTTTCTTCAAAAAAAGTAAAATTTTTTCTTCAAAAAATAATTTGAGATATTATTTCAATAATATTTTCTGTTCAAAACTTTTTTTCTGCAAACTTAAAAAGTGTAGGAGATTGGAAAAATCTTATGAACTGAAACATAAAGATACAGAATCCAAAAGATTCTGTATCTTAGTGCTTCAGTACGTAAAAGAACACGTATGTTATAACAATTGGACACAAGCTTCGACTGCAATGAAAAGTCAAATAATTCTAGACGGATTTAAATGGCACATGCACGCCATTACTTACAAATTGTTAATAGCCGATGGAGATAGTACTGTTCATCAAAAAATGTTAGAAAATAGACCATATTATGGGAATAATTTTGTTGAGAAAATTGAATGTCGTAACCATCTCATAATAAACTATTGTACAAGATTAAAAGAATTATCTTCTTCTTCTGGTGCACTCCATTACTAGAGGTTTGCGATCACTGCATCAAACTCTTTTCTGTTCTGCGCCGCTCTTAACACTTGTTGGACGTTCATGCCTGTCCAAGTTCTGATGTTGCGTAGCCATGACATTGTTCTTCTGGCTACTCCTCTTCAGTCCTCTATCCTTCCTTAAATTAGAATTAGCAACAAAACGATATTGTTCCGATGGCAAACTGGTACCAATTTACTTACGAAAACTTTTAAGAATTAACATATTAAGATTAAGAACAGCTGTTACAAAAGCAACTGAATATCATGGACAGTCAGATAAACCAAGATATGATATATCTAATAGCCATCTTTATGTATTTGGAAACTATTCGAATTGCACAGATTATTTTTGCCACAGAAAATCATCAGAAACAGACTATACAATACCAATGAAAGAACGCAGCCTCTTGAAAGATAGCTCATGTGCAGCAAGAGTAAAATTTCATGCAAATAGTCTTATAAATAATATGAGTACCAATTATGCCGAACAGTACATAATAATGTAACATCAAATTTCTAGGAGGTAAAAGAATAAATTATAGCTCTCGGGGGTCTTATGAAATGAGATACTATGCTGATACTTGCTTTAGATATTTGCTCATCAGGAATGTTTGTTCATCAGGAATATCGTTTTTTAGCTGCAACACCTGATCGACTCATAGGTAATATTATTGTCCAAATTAAATGTCCAATTTCAGCAAAGATTTATGGCCTAAAGATGCAATAGAAAGAAAATACTAAAGTATATGGAAGTGAAAAATAATAGATATATTTTAAAGAGAAATCACGCATATTACTATCAAATTCACATAATAGAATTATGTGTAATGCTGTAAGTAAATGTAAAACAATTTTACATCTACTTACAGACAGAAGATGTCACACTAAGCAGAAACACAGTGTCAACTGTCTTAAGATTAAAAGTAGATCATGGATGTTTTCCGAAACATCTACACAAAATAGGAGTTCTCCCAACAGACCGATGTGAGTGTGGAACTAGTATAGCTGATTTAAATCACATATTCTTCAACTGCCCACTACATCGTAATACAAGCACGTGGCTGCTAAAAGAATTGATAAAAGAGGGTTTAAGTACACCATTAAACGTAAATCTTCTATTAAGTGAAGAGAATATAAAAATCTTTAAAATAATTATGATATTTCTTGTAAAAATTAAATTAAAGGTATGAGTGTAAAATTGATCGTATGCGTGAACATTTCTTGACGTTTCAATTTCCACTTCGGAAATCGTTCTCAAAATACAAACTAGCGTGAACATTTCCTTTGTATGTTTACCATATATGTTGCCCACCTACCTAACCGTGGTTTATATCTTGTTTGTTATAATAAAGCCGCTCTGATGAATCCCTGAGCGTGAAAAGTGTCCTCCTTTTACAATCCTGTATGAATGAATACTAATATTTATATATGTAATTGCGTGGCTAAAGGTTTCAAGCCAAAGCCAATAAAAAAAAAATTATGTGTAATGCTTCTTTAGAAGCTGTTCCAGATAAAAATTATAATAAAAATCTTGCAATTTTGGTAGCATATTTTCCCACAGTTCTACATCTTTATAGATCTTTTCGAATAAAATACCTTTTGGGGTCCATACTGCAAAGTAACAGTATTCTCTATTAGATATAAATAACTGTCCCTGCACTTGATAGTAATAGGAATCAGTTCGTTTCAAATGCAATTGGCCATCAATTAGTTGGCAAAATTGAAGTTTTTTTTGTTCTTCTGCTAGCTTCTTCAGGCGTAACTTCTCTTGCTTTATATGGACATTTGATTTCGACTACGCCTGAGTCACCTATTAAACCACCAGGACTAGCTGCAAGAAAGGGATATTCATCATGTATGAAAAGGCCTGATGGTTCAATATTTATATTTAAAATTATTTCTAACATTTTTTTGCTTTAGGTTCGTTCGCAATTCCGTATTCCGTAAATCTATTTCCACAAAACGTTGGATTACACAAAACGTTCAATATTGCTTCCACTGTTTTAGTTCTGTCTGATTTGTCTCGCAATTTACATATTTTTCCGAAATTGCTGGACGTTAATCGTTGGTGACGTTCAATAAACCATGCAGCACTGTTATTTTGACTCGTTGTATTATTAAAAATCTCTGGTCTTCTTTCCGAGATATTTTTTAGTAATTTTTTTAAAAATTCCAGTTTTTTTGCTTCGAAGTCTTCATCTGACAACTGAACTAACTCTTCTGCATTTAGGCCATAGTCTTTATCAGGTTGATTATTACTTTGTTTTTTAATATATTTTTTTTGTCTTTTTGTTTGCTGGATCCATTTTTTAATTTTTGTTTGAGCAAATAAATTTTGGTAATAACCAGTTGGACTTTTGCTTATATTTTGCAATATATTATTTAAATAATTTCCCCGAGAATAATATGAGGCTGCTGCCACCAAACACCTTAACCGATAGCCACCTCTCTTGGTGTGATTTACAGGTTTACCTCCAACAAATTTTGCTATAACAGAATTGAAGGTTTCGGCGTTATTATTGGTGGCGCTTTTTATCAAACTTGTTGCATGATATTTGAGCCTATTACTGAATGATATAATATCGGACAACAAACCACACTCTTGCATTTCAGGAATGTAATTAATTTCCTGGTCCAAATTTTGTTTTTTACAAAAATAAGCGGCACAATTTTTTCAATATCTTGTTGTAAACCAAGTATTTTTAGATTGTCATAGGAATTGTTTTCCCGGTGATATTTGACAGCACAGTCAATTGCCGTTCGCAGGCGTTGTATATTACTTTTTAATACAGATCTTAATAGTAAAGGAATAGCTTTTCCCGCAGAACTGTGTTTTTTTGAAGACTGTTCTCTTAATCGATTGACAAAATTGCGTAACAAATGGTTTTTGCACTAGATTTTCTCAATAAAAAATTTATTGCCGTACGGCTTGGCTTCACATATTTTTTTGTATGTACTACTGTCGCAATCAGCAATAAAATGTTTATATTTTAAGTTGTGCATTTGTATGCTCTGTTTAAAACCTTCTACAACAATTGCACTTTCCATCGCAGTCGAAGTACCGTTATAATTTTTGTAACATACGTGTGGAGTAATAGGATTTTTTGACGCACACATACAAGAATACTTGTTTTTTACGCCTAAGTACAATAGCTTACCAGTTCTTTTTCCGATAATACAAGCCACACCCGAATTGGCCGAAAATACAGATTTATTTGATCTTCTTGCCCATGCACCATCAGCTATTACAGTAATAACAGCTTTGTTGTCTTCTGATCAACTTCACCCCATTCTCGTGCCAGACTTTCTTCTTCTTCTCCAGCAGCTAACATCAACTCCATGGCTGTATTATAGAAACTGCCAATGAGCTTCTCTTCTGTTTTTTTGTAGATGCTCTCTGACATCACTGGCATATTAAGGGTCGAACACCATTCTTTTAAATTGGAATATCCCAACCCAACCGATATCACTCCAGTTACAGCAGCAGTATTAATTGGAGTCTGTTGCGAATGTAGATCATCCGTTGAAACTTCCATAGTCGATTTGCAGATATTACATTGAAATAAAAAAGTTGATTCCAATCCCTTTCTGGTTTCTTTTAACAGCTCTACTATGCTACCATCACAAGAAAATAGTCCACAGTGTGGAAAACTTAGCAGAGCTTTGGAAAAATGACAGACGTCTATAATTCTTCTTCCACAAATTTTAGAAGATGACCTAAAAATAAAATTTTTATGCTCCAGCTCTGCCGAAAATATATTTTCCTTACAAAGTTTCCATTTGAATTCCCAAAGTGCTGCCACAAAGAAGTGTCTTTACCTTTTGTATATGTATTATATTATTGTCCTAGAAAATAATACAATTGCAACATTTACCGATGATACTGCTATCATAGCAATATGCAAAACCAGCGAGGAAGCGACAGAGAAATTACACAGATGTTTATCAAATATATACTCCAGGGAAATAAGCAAAAAATAGACCATGTTCGTGACACTCAATAATCCTGATCACTGACAACTTTTTTAGTTATTGTAGACCTATAGGAAGAAAACCTTTTTGTTTCCTGCCTTGAATTTGGAGCCGTTTTTTAATTATTAACAATTTAAGGCAAAAAACGCAATTTCTTCACGAATTTTAAACAAACTAAACTATTTATGAATTAATTAATATATAAACATATTACATATTTGTAACGTACGTAGAAATTACATAGACATTAAAAAAGAATAATCAAAATCCATTGAGTAGATCCGGAGATATAGAAAATTTTATTATTTTGAAATTGTTTGTTCGGTATTTAAACTCCATGGATTTGTAGGTTCTTCCTAGTCACCATTTGAACTACATTTTTGAAAATTAGAAGGTCCTGTAAAGGTACAATATTTGTGCATTATTTTTAACAAAAAATACAAATCCCATTCTTTAACATGGCGTCAAAGAGGTTCATTAATTATTATAATCAAATTAGCTGTGAATTAACAAAAAAACATGGCTAACTTTGGCCCAAATTAACCTAGGCCAAATTTTTCGAATGTAAAAAAATATTTTTTCTAAGAACAATGTTTTTAAAGTTATTCTAAATGTTTATAAACTACATAATTTCAAAAATTTAGCATCAGGATTTTTGATTATAATAAATCATTTTTTTACCTTTTTGAATACATATTGATGGTATAAGTCTTTTACTTTCATTTGTCACCCACAGCATTAACCTATCTTTATTATTTTCTGTCTTATGTTATTGTAAAAGAATACAATAACTTTTAAACTAATTAATACATCGGTTCCAAATGTTGAGGGTTTGTTAAGTACCCCAATATCCAACCTTGACTGGAACTCTAAAGTTTAAGTTTACTAAAAGTTTTTAACAAATATCAATTGTCACTTATTCTGAAGTTTGCAAAGCAACAAATTGACTTTTCAACTTAAAAAAGGCATCTTGAAGCTTTGTCAATATTCTAAAAAATAAAATTTTGTAATTTTATTTCAAGTATTTAGCTTTCTAATGGAGTGCAAAAAATCGAAAATATCGCGTTTTTTGCATTAAATTGTTAATCATTAAAAAACGGCTCCGAACTTTAGGCAGAAAACAGGTAGATGACTGGACAAGACAGTGACGAAACAAACTTCATATATTATGTAAACTTTACTAACAAAAACGTTCAAAATAAATATTCCAATAAATATAAATAATCAAATTCCATATTCAAATACGGCAAAATATTTGGGTATTGTCCAATAAATATAAATAATCAAACTCCATGTTCAAATACTGCAAAATATTTGGGTATTACTCTGAGCTCATGTACAGAAGAAAAGAAAATAATAATTCTGATTGAAATACAAAAAAATGTACTGACTGATTGACCAAAATTTCTACATAATAAATTATTATTATATAAGCAAATACTGAAACAATAGTATTATTATAAAAACAGTATAAACATTTAGAAGGAAAATGTCACAAATCAACAGAAAATATTTCTATGCATATAAAAATTTAATCAAATTATAGGTACTTACTGCGTATTTATATAAAATTTCCTCAATCGTCGTCAACTTTTTCGTCCGGAACACAAACGTCTTCGTGAACTACCCATATTAAAAACAATTAACACACTGGTTTGTCAAAAGTCGGAATAAGCCCTAATAATGTTATTCAACATTATTTATGACCCTCCCTCATTCTTACCTACCCGTCGGCGAGAATCCAGAAACTATCGACAAGGATAGCATGTACTGACCGAAAGAGAGAGAGTAACATTTAGCAGAACTTTGAGATTTTTTAAAAAGTTCATACCAAATAGCTGCTTTGTGTTACACTTTATGATAAAAATAAAAACAGATTCGAAAAGTGGGTCAAATTCTGTAGTGCCCTATTTCAAAAAAAAAATTTTACGTTTATTTTAACCAAAAATATTTGAAAAAAAAATATTATTTAAACAGTTTATTAATTTACAACCAAATAGCAAACTAGAACTTTTTAAGACCTTTCATATAAAAAAAGAATCATCTCAATATCTGCCATAGTTTTTGCGTTATTTGATATAAACTTTTACATTGGAATTTAGCTATGCCCAGAATCGCGAGGAACGGCCTTAAGTAAATTTGATTGATGACATCCAATAAAAAGAAGATTCTGTCAATTATTATCATTGTCACTAAACTTTATTTAAAGATTTTTAGCGCCAAATTTAGCTTTATTGAAGAAGAGACATGTTGTGTATTAAAAAAAATTTATTTTTAATAAATTATTTTAAGGTATGTAATATATTATAAAAAATATGCATTCGAGGGAATAAATTTCAATTATGTGCATTTTTAGATGAGCGGAAATTGTACTAAATATGCAGTTTATTCAACAAAAGGAAAGGTGTTTATAATCCAGCTGGTAAAGAAAATAATACTGTAAAGAATAAAAGGATAGACGGTGCTTCCTTAACGAAAAATAAGGGTTGTGAGTACAAATACAGCCTATTATATAACTGACAGCCTGAGGTAGATATATTAAGGACTTTAGAACAGCTACGAAAATTGTAAAACAAATTGAAACAGGTAAAATACTTTTATTTATTTAAGCAAAGTTTTTATCGTAGAAACATTTAGAATTTTTAACAATTTTGAATATAATACATACATTTAAGAATAGTTATATATTAATGATTGTTTTAAAAATCCATAACTATAGATTACTATCAACCTTTGAAATAATTCAAACCTTTTTTTGGCAAATGTTTTTTATTTGCAATTATCCACTATCCACTACTCCATTAGTAGTAGTGTTTGTTATTATTGTTACATATTGTCATAAGTACATTTAAGATTACTTACCATTTGAAGCACATTGACATATTCTATAGGAACAACAAGTGTCATATTACAAGTATTACTTGAAATTATTATTAAATGTACAAGTAAGATTTCTCAAAATTATCATACATAACAACTCTTTATTTTGAACTGGAAAAGCAATGGATGGAGTCAGATACCTCTGATGTTACAGTAATTAAACTTACATGTCCTCCTAGCTGGTGGGCCTCCTTTTGTCCTACAATTATACTAAGTATGAATATATAGTAAATTTACCTCTTCCAAATACTTTTGTGCTGTCCCAAGGACAGTCGATGCTTACATATATGTCGGGAACAGCAACTTTCACAAACTTCAGCACTACCTCAGGCTTTGGCTTTTTCAAAGGGCCATCACCTGTAGCCAGCTGTTGTTGTTTTTTTGCATTTTCTACGATAAAAACTTTGCTTAAATAAATAAAAATATTTTACCTCGGTTTCAATTTGTTCAATTTTCGTAGCTGTTCTGAAGTCCCTAATATATCTACCTCAGGCTGGCAGTTATATAATATGCTGTATTGTACTCCCAATCCTTCTTTTTTCATTAAGGAAGCACCGTCTCTCCTTTTATTCTCTACAGTATTATTTTCCTTTACCAGCTGGATTAAAAATACCTTTCCTTTTGTTGAATACACTGCATATTTAGTACAATTTCCGCTCATCTAAAAATTCAAATAATCGAAATGTATTCCCTCGAATGCATATTTTTATAATATATTACATACCTTAAAATAATTTAATAAAAATTAATTTTTTTTTAATACACAACATGCCTCTTCTTCAATAAAGCTAAATTTGGCGCTAAAAATATTTAAATAAAGTTTAGTGACAATGATAATAATTGACAGAATCTTCTTTTTATTGGATGTCATTAATCAAATTTACTTAAAATCCCTAATTTTCATGCTTGAGATCAATCTTCTACGAGAATACCCGAAGTATCGTTTATTCGCTCCGTGCGTGACTGACGCGATACCTACCGCCTTCATCTGACAGTTTTGGACCTACCAATTTTCAGGTTAAACATATGAGATATGTTTGACATTGTTAAATACATGTGAATTGACAGGTATTAATAATTAACTTTTTAATTATATTTTTTTAGTTTATGTACAAAATAAATGTAGTATTAAAAACTGGGTTTCTCAAAATTCATCATAATATATCTTTTCAACCACAAACGGAAAAGAAAGGGAAAAATCTAGTACTGGCAAATCAAGTTTTTCACGTGAAAGAACATATATTTAAAAACAGTAATAGTAAAAGTTATAATATAAAAGCTAAAGTCATCAGGCACTCTGCGGTTAGCTTGAAGCCTTATAAAATATCATTAAAGGTAAATTATTTAAATTTTTTTCTATTTCAATTGCATAAAAATGAAGTTATGTGATATTTACTTTTTCATATTAATAGCACGGATCCATATTTTTCTTTTCTCTAATTTATATGTAATATTTGGGAACCTATAAAAACTACACTTACTATTTTTGCTATTATTAGCACAATTAAATACGCAATATGTATTTGCACACATTTTTGATAAAATTTATGCGTAAAAAGGTAGAGCCAATTTTGTCATATTTCGCCGCTACGCACGCTGGCGTCGTTTCAAAGTACCCCTACCATGGTCACGCACGGAGCGAATAGAACACAACAAATACTTGAGCACGACTTTGACGTAAGTTCGACTTGGCGGAGCACGTGCTCAAGCACGAGCTTAAGTACCGACTATAAATACGGGCCTTAGACAAGGAAATCCGATGCTTGAGCACGAGCTGTCATTTTTGTGTACTCAAGCTCGATTTCCGTTTATAAAACACAAAAACGACTTAAAGTCGACCTCAAGCATCGACCGATACTTGAGTACCGACTATAAATATGGGCATTAGTCTTCTTCACTTGTAGATAGGTACCTACTCTGTTTTCGCGAGGTAAATATCTACGCCAGCAGTGGTATATTCTTTTTGTAGTTTCTTCATCATGTAACTGAGGTCTTCTTGGTTTTGTGCAATCACTACTTGATCGTCTGCAAAACTTAACGTATATAAGTATTTGTGTCGTACCGGTACTTTCATGCCTTCGCATTTTCTTTTCCATGTAGTCAAGGCTTTCTCTAAGTATATTTTGAATAGGGTTGGAGATGTGGAATAACCCTGCAGGAGCCTTTTGTTGTGGTGAAGTCTCCTATGATTCTTGTTCCCATTTTAATGGGCACTTTATTTTCTCTATACAGAGCTTTTGTATCTTTTGTAGTCCTCTTTGAAATAGTAACCATTTCTTATAATTTAGCTTTAAATTGGATTTTTTTAATCTGTCAAATACCTCGCAAGAAGTGTATCATCAAGATATACGAGACATGTTTTCCAGGTAAGTCCTCCTAAAACCGTGTCCACCAGACGTTCAAACAAAGGTGGAGCATTATAAAGACCAAATGGTAGAGCCTGGAACCGGTAGAGACCACGGCCAATTGAAAAAGCTGTTTTGTCTTGATTATCAGGATTTACTTCTACTTGCCAGTAGTCGCTTTAAAATCTAAAAAACCATTTAGCACCTGATAAAGTATTTAAATGTATCATTTCTTTGTGGTAATGGTCTTTTTTTGTAACCTTGTTTAATCTTCTGTAGTATACACAAACGCGACTAAATTCGTCTTTCTTAGTTACTAAGACTATTGGTGAACAGCAAGGGCTCGAAGCTTCTTCGATGATAGATTGAATTATAGTTTCAAATTCTTTTTATCTAGCAAATGGTAATTTTCGCGCCTTGACGAATTGGTCTTGTATTTCCAGTATAAATTCTATGTTGAACTAGACTAGTACGCCTTAGTAGATTTCTTAGGTTCAAAAATGTCGTAGTTTTCATTAATCAATTAATTATTTTTTTTTTATTTCTCAGTTGTTAAGTGATCAACATGTTTGATTAATTGTGCTACGGGGCTAGCGTCAACTGGGTAACTTGAAGCTGTATTCTTTTCAAATATTTTTTGCACTTGATTATTTTCTGTTATAGGCGCACATAATGCTATTTGTTGTTCTTTTTTCAATTTAAAAGGCTATTTAGACAAATTAGCAACCCCCACTGGAATCATCTCTTCTACATTAATGAGGTACCTAGCTATAAAAATTCCGTCACTAACGGGTTCCTCGTTTTCCATAACACGCCAGGACGATATTTACAGAATTTTGAGGAATTTTTGTGTCCTTACTATACCTCTTACTTGAAATATGGATTCTTCCAAATTTAGGACAACTTCTTTATTTTCAATAAACAAAATTTTATTTTGAAGATCTATGATAAATTTGTTCTGCATAATATCCACTTCAAGACCACATTCATTTTTACTATCGGCTACAAGAAATAAATGTTTTATCAAGGATTTATCAGTCTGTACAGTTGCCGTTCTCTCCATGAATTAAAGTAGTGTAACCTGAAGCTGTTTCAAGAACTAAGTTTGCATTAGTTGACTGAAGTTTTCCATTCAGAAATCCGGTTAGAATAAAGTATCTGGTTGCACCGGTATTAATAATTAAACTGTATTTTTTTTTTAACGTAGCTCGTAAGTAATAAATTCTGTTAATTTCTATTTTAAGTATAAGTGCGAATTTGGGGCTTTTATTAGGTACAGCCGACGCTTAGTGTCGACTTTATTCGTTTCCCCGGCTATTGTTTAGATATCTGCGATCAGTTGTAACACATACATTTTTTAAAGACCTATCTCTACTAGTATTTCTAGTAGGACTATGTGACGGGCTTCGGGATGTCAATCTAGGCGATCTTCTGATTTCATTATTTGATTATTCTTTCCTTGCTTGGGATCGGCTGCTGCAATTGTTTTGCAAATGTCCCATTCTGTCGCAATTAAAATATCTGCTTTTTATATTTCGATTTTTTTTTGTTGAAGATTTTGACTTATGTTTAAAATTTGGAATAAAATTGGGATATAAAATCTTAATTTTCTCGAAATCTTATTTCTTTTAATTTTGGGCAAGATCTGGAAACGCTTTTTGCCGCTTCACACTCGAGCTGAGATTAGTGCTCCAGTTAGCGTTGTGTGATGTTGTAATCAGAGAGCTCACTGCATTTTGACATCGTGTAGTCTATCTATGAGTGCCTGTATACCAATTCGTTCCAGAAAATCTTTAGGTGCCTAATTTTTAACTCATATAACTCAACTAGGTATATTTGTCGTTCTTAATTAGATTATAAATCGTTTTGATGTACAATTTTAATTTCTAAATCAGTTTTTATATCGTTCTGCTGTGCTTCTAATTAATCTATTCTATTTGTAATGTGACTTACCTCTAACTTAATTTTCGTGAATTAATAAATTTAATACTACTACTGTTATTCAAACTGTCAACTTCCAGCATTTATATACATTTTCTCAAGTTCCAGACTTTGCAAGACATTTTGGAATTTTTCGATGACATCTCGAACTTTCTAGATTTTTATTACTTCTTATTTTTTGTCAGGGAACTTTTTCTATACTTATGGAATAAATCTTTGGAACTATCGTAACAATATCTCCTATATACCTATAAGTACTAAGCTGAAAACTAACAAAAATATGCTCATTGTCTTCTCCTGTATCCACTTACCTATTGCCTTGATGGTCAACTCGAAGAAAATGTAATCCACATTATAACCCTATTATTTTATTATATTTCAGTTTACTTTCAAGAGTTTTCACTTTGGCTTTGAAATAGGATTTTTGAACCCTAAATCAAATAAATATCCTATAAAAAATTAAAACGCTTTCAATAAACAAATTTATATTTTTTCATATATTATACAGAAATATGTTCAGAAAACAACAAAGTTGGGTCAGTATAAAATGTCAAGACTAGATATCTTTGGTGATAATTTTTAAAAAGTTGTAAATGTATAAATATAATAATTATTACACTAGGTATATATTTTAGAACCGAAATATTTATATCTTACCAATTTATTTTATGGCGCTTATATGATTTATTTTCCAATCTAATCATTTTTGCAACTAAGGTACTTATCCTCTATAACCACAACATTAAAGCTTTAATTTTTTGGGTTTTATGGATCTAATAAAGTTATAGGCCTTCTCTGTCCTTTTTTATGGTGTTGACTCGTAGACTTTGAACGAAGGTATGTGCAGAAGATTGGAAGCATTTGATATGTGGCTACATCGGAGACTACTTAAGATCCCGTGGATTGAGAGTTAGGTCCTATCAAATCTCAAAAGCTATAGTACTTCGGACACATTATGCGAAATGAATTAAGATATGCCCCCCTACAAGCCATCCACCTAGGAAAAACATTTGGAAAGAAAGGTTTAGGAAGAAGAACATCCTGGTTAAAGAACTTCAGAGCCTGGTTTAACACAACATCTGTGCAGTTTTTCCGCCCTGCTGCAGACAATATAAAGATTGGTATGATGATCGCGAATATTTATCACTGTAGTTACACCAAGAATAAGACCTCAGGAATTTTGTCTTGCAGTTTGTTCTTTTGATGATATTTTCTTATAAATCTAAAAAATGTTGATACACACTTTAATGAACATTGCGATTATTCTGACTTAAAAATTTTAATATAAAATTTAATAATGTGAAACCGTCAGTAAAATGAATTTTGATAAGGTTGAAACCTTAGATTAATGACAGTTTCATTAATCTAAAGTTGAAACACAATATCATGTACCTATATAATATCCGAGAAAATGAAAATACTGAAAGGTGATATAGGATAGTAGACCAGGCGGAAATATTATGAAATGATAATTTCACTATGCGGACACTTAAGATGGGTTAAATTTTGTGTTAAATAATTTGTGAAAAAAAAAATAGAAAAATTATTTTTCCTTGCTATTATCTCGGCAGCTAGGCTTTAGAAAAAATTTTGTAACGACAAAAAGTTTTGCAATTTAATTTCCTACAAAATAGAATTGACGCCAAATTAAAAAAATATTAATTATTATTGCAAAATTAGCAAAAACTTATTCAGTTATTTAAAAGCCACACAGAACATTCAAAGTTTACCCAGAAAATATATTTAGTATAAAAAAAGCACTATACAAAATTTAAGCACAATCGATTAAGTAGTTACCGCAAAATAATTTAACAATCTAAATTAAAAAAAAGTTATTAATTTTCAAAATTATATAGAGCCAACAAAAAAGGTTAAAAATACTGAATACTAAATTTTTATACATAAAAGGGTATTCAGACTTTCAAGTAAAATTCGAATCATTGAAATCCGTTGAATATGAAAGCCTAGGGAATTTTTAAACAACTGTACAATTTTTAAGCTAATGAGCAAATAAATAACTTTTTCATGCATTAAAAAAATATTGAGATTGGTCAGTTACAATGGGAAGGGACTTTATCAGTCGAGCTAGTGTTGAAAATAAAATGTTGATGCTATCAAATAAGTCAGTAGAGAAAAAGATAAAAATGATTGTCAGATGATTATAATCAGAAACATAAGAAATACAGTAAATAAAATTGTCGATTTAATTTTAGATGAATATATAATGTAGATATACATATTCTGATATTGTATGTTGCGTGCTGATGTAGGTATATAAAATAAGTTTTTTTCTACAGAACAAATCGGTCAATTTTGTAATAATTAATAATGTGAAAGAGATAAACATTTCAGTTCCTTAAATAATTATGAAGACCCTGATTGGTATTAAATCAGTCTATTGATGTATTTAATACTAGCCAATATTTACTGCAGTCAAAGAACAAAAATAAAAATATAATATTCAACATACCTATATACGAGTAGAACTTTAACAAATTTTTTATCACTTAAATTATGACCTAACATAACAGGTACAGTAAATTAAATTTAGTTAAAACTTGAACTGGTTGGTCATAATAACAATTTAAATAGAAATTACTATTTTAATGGGAATAAGCCAAAATTGAAGTTTAAAATAAGTTTATTGACGTTTCAATTTCCAATCCGGAAATCGTTCCCAAAATACAGACATTAATAAACAAACAAATTTTGTTTTTTGTTTTTTTCTTTTTTTTCACTTGGTAAAAAATTCTTTTAATAATTTAATTTGATCTACTCATATTAAAATTCAGACATATATTGTACATTTTAAAGTAGACGACTTTAAAATGAAATTGCCAATATTGCGTTCCTGAACGACTTTATTGTAAGAGTCATGTTGGCAGTTAAATTCTCCTGTTAGTGATTCCATAGTAAATCATAAGGAAAAAACCTCAAATACTATCCCGACATGGTACGTATTTGGCCCTGCTCTTAATAAACACCAAATTCTGATTTTATATGTATGTTATTTAAAAAATATAAATGATATATCCTCGATATGTTACTGACTTACTAATAGTGGTATTTACCTTTTATTAACTTCCTTTTTTAATGTGGGTAACCAAATCCTACTGCATTCTGCCGAGAAATTTGCTGAACATTTGGTCTCATTTAGCATAATTACAGCCGTTTCTTTAATTTTTTCTTTTTACTAATTGTTTCTTTAATGACTATACTTAAATCGTTCCATTGAACCCTATGTTCATTTTCCCATGCGTGTTTACATATTTGAGATCTATCAAATTCTCTATTTTTAATATAAGATTGATGTTCAGTTATTCTAACATTTAATGACCTTGACGTTTCACCTAAATAAAACTGATCGTATTTACCAGGTATTTTATAAATACAATTCTTTGTTCTTTAGTTCGACTCGAGCAGCCGAAGAGTACGGACGTGAGAGAGAAGCGTGCTTAGGTGGGGGCGACTGACCTATTGTCAACGGAGCTTTTCAGCTCCCGGTGGGTAAGACACCGAGTGTGGCATAGGCACTTGTCCTACATATTAGCGAAAAGCGGATGCGAGGTTGTTACTAGTTAAACCGTCGAGGAGCTGTTTTTATAGGCTCCTCGCGGAGGCTATAATAGCTTCGCGTTTGCGAAGAATTCGGGATCACCTCAGTGTGTCGTCAGGGATGACACTGTAAGGCCTTGACATTTGACAAGGTCGGACAGAAACGGCCCCTGCTCCTGAGGTGTGAGAAACAGGAAGAGGATCCCTCACTGTGAATACAGGGAGTGAACTACCGCGAGGTACCTGGGACGGCACCCAGTAAGCCGTACTGACAGCGGTCAGTCGGTGGAAAAAAAAACAGAGTCGTCTAAGTAGAATTTTCTTATATCTTAATGAACTATTTGTTCACTGCCTTACGGCAATATGAGTGATATTCCCCCCCCAGAAAGTGTTGTCACACAGGTGACAACACAAGAAGAAGAAGAAAATGATTTAGCCGAATCATCAAACCCCTCTGTTGACAGCTCGATCGAGCTATATAATAAATTTATTAAATCGACTAATCCCGCGATCGACGACATAGAAATCGTAATATCTGACGATGACTCCTATCTGCCCGAGTCGGAGGAAGAAAAAAGCGAAATCGACACCGATGACGATATCAATACGATGGACGCCATCGACGAAGAGCCGAGCCCAGCTGCAGAATCGCGCGAAGCCCCACCCCCAACTGTAGTAGAGACACAACCCGCCGTGGGCAACGTCTCCACAAATGAAGCCGAGCCCGAAATCGGCAAGAAAATGAAAAGGCTAAGGCCCAAAGAAGACTCTTCGGAAGACGAAGAAGTAAAGAAAAAGGCCAGAGAAATGGCGGAAAGGGAAAAGGCCAATGAGCTTTTAAGGTCGGTCAATGTACTGACGGAACAGATCAAATCCCTTAAAGAAGAAAGCCGTATCCGCGAGGAAAAGGCAAATAAACAAATCCAAGACCTTCTCGCTCAGATGACTGAGCTGAGAAACGAAAACAAAGAAAAGGACAAGGAGATACAAAAACTTGTACAACATATAATGGCATTAACAGCAGCCAAGGAGAAAGAAGAGTCAATAATGGAAATCGACCCGTGGAAAGCCTCCCTCGATAATGACGTTGTAAAGCTGGTGGAACTAGGAATCAGTTCACCTCCCCCCGTAAAGCCATCCGGTAGCAAAGGCAAGCCTAAAGAGCCGGAAAGAATTATAACAACCAAAGAACCTGCAGGTTGGACACAAGTCCAAAACAAAAAAGGAAAAAAGACAGGCACCACTACTGAGAAATCAGACAGTAGTGTGAAAACAAAAATAAGCGTCGCCGAAAAGCAGACGCAGATAATAAATCAGCGGAAAGAAATCGAATTTAACAAGGCTGCGAAAGAGGCTCATGAAAGAAGCCAGAAAAAGAAAACTGCCCAAAATAACTTGAGCAAAAATAGCCAAGTTGAAAAAGAAAACGACGTACCAAAAGACTCACCGCAAACAAGCGAGGAGCCTATAGTAAAAGAGCCGAAACCACCGGCGATAATCCTAAAAACTGTAGGAGAACACCAAAAAATCCTGCAGAGAGCAGCCAACCAAGGCATAATATCAGTCAATAAGTTTGCACGATCAGGCAGATCGATTGTTATTAACACAAAAACCAGAAAAGATTACCTAGGAATGGTACACATCCTAGAAGAACACAGTCCAAAAGTAGAATTCATCGCATATCCCATAGATAGCGATAAACTAAAAAGAGTCATTATAAAAGGGCTATCTGCTACTACTAGCACAGTAGCAATTAAAGACGAACTATACAATAAAGGAATAGAAGCAACAAGGGTGATCAATATGATCTCCAAAAAAGCTGATAAAAAAAGTACTGCCACATTTTATCGTCACCCTCAAAGAGGAAGACGTTGCAAAAATTAAAAAAATATCTGATATATGCTACATGCGCATCTATGTGGAGGATAAATTCAAAATCACAAAAGACACCCTACAGTGTTATAACTGTCAAGGGTTCTATCACAGCTCAAAGGCTTGCCATTGCGGATCCAGATGTGTAAAATGCGGAGAAAATCACATCAGTAACGACTGTGAGAAAAGCCGGGAAACCGACCCCAAATGTGCAAACTGTGGTGAAGCGCACACAGCAAATTATAGAGGATGCTCTAAGGCCCCCAAAAAGAAAACACCTGCCCCAACAAGACCGGTAGGAAGACCCATAAACAGCGCTCCAATCAACAAAGGAGTCAGCTACGCACAGGCAGCGAAAAAATCCGCTGAAACCACCTCAGAATCTCCAGCACAACCACAAGAAGTGTCGGTACAGGACGCAGCTACCCTCATCGCAAACTTCCATACAGAGTATAATAACAAAATGATGGAAATGATGTCCATGATGGACAAAGCAACAAAAATGATGACTGCATTTGGAGAAGCCGTCCGAAAATGTTAGCAAACCAAAACGAAGATCTACGCATTGGGTCATGGAATTCCGGCGGAATATTCAAAAAGATCAACCTTCTGGATGAAATAATAAACAGATTAGAGCTCGATATCGTAGCCCTTCAAGAAACTAAACTAGTGGAAAGGAAAAAAACAAAATTTCCAGGCTACGATATCTATAGAACGGATCATAGAGCATTATCAGGAGGAACAGCTATATTAGTCAAAAGGGGACTCGAACACGAGCACATCCCAACACCAGACGGACTGGTGACAATGGAAGCCACAATTATTCGACTTAAGACCAACAACGAAACACTAAAAATAGTGTCAGCTTACGTTAGACCACATGATCCGATTTTCAACGAAGACTTGAGCCTAATACTGAACTCAGAAGAGCCAACTATAATTATTGGAGACCTAAATGCTAGATCTCCCAATTGGTTTGACAGGACGACCAACCGAAACGGAAGATATCTCTGCAACCATAACGAGAACAGACCGAACACATATGTCATCGGACCAACAGAACCGACATGTTTCCATGGAGAACTCCCTACGTATCTCGACATTGCAATCCTACACAACGTGGGTCAACAATACGAGATACACTCTCTAAATGAAGGCGATTCGACACATAACCTAATCGTCCTGACCCTGGGCGCAACAGAATTGAACTATTTGCAGCCCCACAACAGAAAGAAAACAAGTTGGCGAAACTTTAGAAGAATTGTGAGCGAGAACATCGGTAACATCCCAACAATTAATAATATTACAGAACTAGAAGACAGTGTAATAAAACTAGAACAAGCAATAAACAATGCTATCGATGCCAGCTCCAAAACCGAAACAATCACAAGACAAAAAGGAAGATTCAGGGATATAAGTATAGAACTTCAAAACCTAATCAAAGAGAAAAACCGGAAAAGAAGAAGAGCCTACCGCACAAGAATGGTAGAAGACAAAAGGATTGCAAATGAGCTAGACAGGGAAGTGAAAAAACAACTTCAAAATCATAGAAATGAAAGCTGGGACTCCTATATCGATGAGCTAAATCCTAACAAATCCGCCTTCTGGAAGTTATCTAAAATCCTTCGAAAGGACAAGAAACCCATACCTCCCCTACACGGAGTAAACGGGATTGTCCATACGGAAATCGACAAAGCCGAAGTCATGAAGGACGAACTAGAAAGGGCGTGTAGAAACAACGAAGACCCCGACGATGACATAGACTTTGAAGAAGAGGTAGAAAGAACAGCGAGAAGACTTAGAAGGAAAAAGGGCAGAATAGGTATTACACATACATCTCCCGAAGAAATAAAGGAACTTATAAAAATGACAAATGCCAAAAAAGCCCCAGGACCCGACAACATCACAAATAGGGCGCTGAAAAATCTACCAACAAAAGCTATTGTTTATATCACTAACATAATAAACAACATGCTAAAACTACGATATTTCCCAGATAGGTGGAAAGAGGCATACGTAATAATGATTGCAAAACCTGGTAAAAACGGCACATTTCCGCAAAATTACAGACCTATCAGCTTATTATCATCTATAAGCAAGATAGCGGAAAGAGTTATACTAAAAAGACTCAATGAAGAATCACAAATGCTAGGAACCATACCAGAGGCTCAATTCGGGTTCAGAAGCGAACACTCCTGTGAATTACAGGTACTACGACTTACAGAATTCATCACCAAAGGATTTAATGAAAAAATGTACACAGCTACAGCTTTTCTGGACGTCAGCAAAGCCTTCGACAGAGTCTGACACCATGGACTCATCTATAAAATGAATGAATTTGGTTACAGTGAGGCGATGACATGCCTCCTTGCGTCATATCTTGCCAACAGAAGGTTCAGAGTTCGAATAGGGGCAACCCTATCCGAAGTCGGGACCCTGGAGGCGGGTGTGCCTCAGGGAGCGGTGCTGTCGCCGTACCTGTACACCATCTATACGGCCGACACGCCAAAAGAGCCAGGCTCTCTGTTGAGTCTTTACGCTGACGACACAGCAATAGCTGTTAGCTGGAGAAACCCGGATCATGCAGCTAATCATCTGCAAAGAGCACTAAACAGATTCCAAAGATGGTGCATAAAATGGAAAATAGCCCTAAATCCAGATAAAACACAGGCTGTAATGTTTAGTCACAGAAGAAGTGTACCAAATCGCGAAATTACAATCGAAAACACCCCAGTAGACTGGACCAACCAGGCTAAATATCTAGGGGTACATCTAGATAAGAAGCTAACGTTCACTGAGCACATCAATCAGCAAATACGCAAAGCCAAAGCGTTGAAAAGTCAGCTCTCAACACTTATTGGAAGGAAAAGTAAACTACGATTTAAAACCAAAATCAGGGTTGCGAATAGTATTATCCTGCCAGTCCTAACATATGCATCCGCTGCGTGGGGACACACCTGTAAAACAAACAGGAAAAAGATACAGACTACTCAAAATCAAATAGTCAGAGATGCCCTTAAGATACCAAGGTACGTACCCTTGAGATATGTATATAGAGACTCAGGACAAACAAGAATCCTACGCACGCTAGACGAGAGAGCATATGAAATTTTTAACGGACTAAGAAACCACCCCAGCAGAATGTTAAGAGAGCTGACTAACTACAATGAAAACACAAGGACGGTACACAGAAGACCAAAACAACAGATAGCTCGATATAGGGAGAACCCGAACGAATAAATAAAGAATGAGATGGTTGCAAGAAGAACGAACAAAGAAATGCAGTCAATCAGAAAACACACCAAAAAAAAACTCTGGCGAGAGGGTACGCTTTTCTTTTTTAGGTTTTTAGGTAATTATAAGTCCAATATACACCGGGGTGTGTGAGAGCATTATACACTTGGGAATGCACACCCCAATACACGCACACAAATAGGGAAAGAATTGTTGCCCAGGCATTTTATAGTCCCGACGCCACAAGGAAGTCCACAAAAAAAAAAAAAAAAATGTGTTTTCTGATTAAATAACGTAAATTCATATTGATACATTCATACTTTTCATTAAACCGTTTAACGTAAATTTACCTTATATAGCAAATATAGAATTCTATATACCGCTCCGCGGACTAGGCCCTTAAGGCAGATCGAAATGAAAGATATACTCGCGAAATCCGAGCACTGAGGTCATGTGCGGCATGCATGGGCTTGGTGGCCGGACCCCTCTCGGGTGCTTAGCCGGCGAGGAGAACAAAATTTATTTTGCCAAATCGGCGGCTGAGTGACCGAGCACACACTCTTTTCCGGACATAGAGTCATCAGCTCAGGCTGATGGCTCTATGGTCGGAACACACGCTCTTTTTTCTTTTTTAGGGACTCAAGTTCCGACGTAAAGCTAGAGTAAAATCAATTGAGTCAGTAAAATAAATAGGGAGAAAAGCCTAGATGTGGCTACCCCTACAGTTAGGTGGCATAACCACATTCACTAAAAACCGAGGATGTCCTATTACCCAGGGCATCTTAAGTAAATTTCAGATCATAAGCCTCCTCACGTAAGTCACACGATGAGGAGGGGTGGTGGAAAAGCCTGGGGGTCAGATAGGTACCACTTCGACTAGCGAGGTGTGACCGGTTTGATCTTCGGACATGTGGATCCCATTCTTACATTGGTATACACATGTTCCTAGGGGCAGGGTTGACACTGCGTGTGTGTGTGTGTGTGTTCTTTGTTCTTTCTTGTTCATTGTTAGGTTTAGTTTTTAGATAAAATAGATCTCAATGTGTTTGTCATTTTGAATGGTTTGAAATGTTGCATCTGTTGAATTTATTTCATATCGTTTTAAGTTGTTCTGATAACCCTTTTATATATGGTATTGTTATTTTCCTCGTATTATTTCTTGTATCTGCTGTAGAATCTCGTTCTAAGTTGTTTTGTCCCGTTCGGTCAGTTGTTGAAAATTCCATATTTAAAAACGATAAAGGATAATCATTTTTAATAAAACAGATGTTAAAAAATGTTTTTCCTCTAAGAACTAATTATCGTTAGAACAAGTAATTTTGGCTCTATCGTATAAGGATTTAATGATTCCCTTTTTAACAGAGTCAGATAAAATTAAATTATTAGAAGAATTTTTTACCAAGTAACAAAAAACAAAATTTGTTTAATTTATTAATGTTCGTATTTTGAGAACGATTTCCGAAGTGGAAATTGAAACGTCAATAAACTTATTTTAAACTTTAATTGAGAACAATTTAAATAGAATAATAACAGTGAACAAGTTACATCTATCCACAACAAATTTCCAACACTAATTTTTGTTTAAAAGTAACAATTTTATTTTTTGTTTTGTTTGAGTTTTTGTCGAATATGTTATTAACCAGATAGCAATATATTTTTAGTGTTAAAGGTTTCTAGCATATTCTAATTCAAAAACTACATTGGTTCTCAATTCAGCTTTGGTAGATTTAATCTTAATGACATATATTGACAGCTGGTAATTTGTTAGGTAAATATAAATAATATAATTTTACAATCAATTATTGTTGAATAGAACAATTAATTTCTATATCATATGTTTTTATTGCTTTCGCATTCCTTTACACCATGTCGCAAAACTTTAGGTTCATTATATTAATAGCATTTCTGACAAAAGATAGTATCCTCTATGATTGCAGTAACGACATTTAATAATTAAATATATCGTATTTGAATAGTTGTCAAAGTATGATAATTTAAAATTAACAAATAAGTACCTTGAAGTAGAAAAATGGTATATAATAAAATTAGTCGTCGTGGCCACCGAACACCTCGTGGCATAATTATAACTTCACACAATAGTCCAATTTCATTATTATTACGTATTTCGGTTAATTTTTTCAAATACGTTTTATGTCATTTTAATCTATAAAAAGGTATTTGGTTTCAATTATTTTTGGATATTTTTTATGTACTTTATGGAATGTGGTAATACTGTAAGGTTATAAACGTGACATATATTTTTCTTTTAATAATTATTTATTGATAATTAATAATTAAATTTATTCAGCTCAAAATAATAATTATTTTGAGCTGAATCTTCAGCTCAAAATTCATCTTTTACATTGAATCTTCTCTGAGGTAAGTTATATTTAATATTTAACCAATATCCAGTATCTTTTTATAATTTCAAATTTTATTTAATTTTCTATAAATTCATACATACCCTCTTCTGCACATGTTTCTTTTATACTTATAATTCGTTCAATATGAAGTTAGTATATTTATTATAATATAACTAATTTGTTGAATAATAATTATATCCATTTTATATCCAATTTGCTATTTATTTTCTATTTAATATTGTAATTATTTTCAATCTTCAAATGGCAAGGAAATATTTTAAAACACATGCAGTGGCTAACACAATGTTAGTTTTTTTAGTTTTTTTTTTTTGGACTAATTTTTATATACCTACCTTTTTGGCTAAAGAATTCTGCGGCACATGGTCGACCATGCAGAAATAACTGCAACTGCTAATTAGAACCCAATGGCCACCTGAAGATGAAAGTGTCTAAATTCAACTACATCGGCAGCAAGTTATCCTGTGAAGTCAACATCAGCCACTAACCACTACATTCTGCAATCCTTTGAAGCCAACAAGTTATCCAGTGATGCCATGAGTATCATTTGTAAAGCTTATAGGCAAGATTTGCTTTGTTATTTTGTTCAAGTTTAATTTAATATTAAAATTTTCATTTTTTTTAGTTATTTATGTACAATAAATATGAATAGTTAATATCTTGGTTTATTTGTTCCAGCCATTTTTCATCTTTACTTCTAGATAAGGCATTCTCACACCTGAGAGACTGAATTAAACGAGGTCGGACAATTGGTTCCCAAAGAAAGTTGTGAGTTTTATTGTTCTACATTGGCTCCCAACCTTCGGAGGTAGTTATATTGTTACCCATTGGCACCCAGCGATTCTGATCAGTCGTTCAATGTTTACACATTAGAATAAAAATAGCAAAATGAAAGATAAAGAAAATAAATGAATAAAATTAAACAAGAAACTGAAATATAATAATTATTAAAAGATAAGTAACAAATATGTGACGTTTATAACGTTAAAATATTTAAATATTTTAATTTTTTATTTTCAATTTTTAAAAATGATTGTAAACTGCAATGTTTCTTATGATACCATCAAAATATTGAATCAAACATTTGGATCTTAATCTAGTTACTATAATTACTTTTCCTATATAGTATAATGATTGTTTTGCTTATTTAAAAAGTTTTTAGATTTGTACTTAAATACAATTAGGTAACTACAATACATACAATAATATTAATTAATTATAATATTGTATTATACACTTTATAAAAAAAATGGATATTAAATAATGTACTCAAAAAATTTACATTCTTTTTCAGCGCAATCGGTCGAAAAAAGTTATTACTAATTTTATTTTTTATTTATAATTATGCAGTTTAAGCAGTTTAAATGTATAATTATATAGATATATATATATATATATATATATATATATATATATATATATATATATATATATATATATATATATATATATATATATATATATATATATATGTAAATATATATATATGTATATATATATATGTATATATATATATACATATATATATTAAAATTAGCAGAATTACTTAACATTTGACGACATTTTATTAATTGGCTTTTCTTTTTTCTTTCATTCAAAACTTATTACTATGGTTTCTATGTCTCTTCTATTTTTTATATGCATTTTAGGTTAGTTTGACAAAGGAAGTGTCTATGTTTATGCAAACCTTCATCACATTTTGACATAATATCAAAAAGGGAAAAACCAAACAAATAAAAAAAAATGTTTATCTTATTTGAACTTAGAATAATTTCTGTGTAATTTTTATAAGAACTTTTATATACATAGTTTTGTTTTTTTGTATTAAAAGAAGATAACTGTATATTATAGTACTAAGATTTTCAATGTCTGCTGTTTTGTTTAAGGTGTTTTGTGTAGTTTTAACATTGATTATAAACCACCCACGGATGGGTGGTTTATAATCAATGGTTTTAATTAAACACATTTCTAGAAACAGTCTTTTGTTGTAATTTCTTTCACTTCTCAATATTTCTGCTTGATCAGAGTTAGGCGTCTGGCCCATCCTATTAGAATGTTCATAGTGCACAGTTCACAGAATGTGCACAGGTTTGTAATTTATTCAGATTAATGTCACTCTTGTGCGATGCTAATCTTTCGGACAAATTTCTGGACGTTTCTCTAATAATATATCCTATTGCAATATTACAGAGTAGAGAGTACACCACATTGGGGCTTTCTTTAATATTTAAGGGTGTTTTTAGTAGTTTGGTATGTAATTTCGATATTGTTTTTATTTTTCTGGTTCCAATTTTGATATTAGGTACTTATCTAAATGTATTTACTAGTCTATTTGTTAAACCTGGAATAGGTATATACGGCGAACAGGCATAGACTTCAAAGCCAACAATACTCAAAAACAATATACAACTCTAATAAAAAAAACGGTAGGAATCTTATCAAAATATTATATTTCGTAAAGGTTTCATTTTTGTATGGGAATAAGACTAGTTAGCTGATAGAAATCAAATATTTGCTGAGGAGTCTTATATTTTTAAACAGATTTAAACTCATTTAAAATGCAACTAAGCGAGAGCGCCCACCAAACTGGCGTGACATGTAACATGGCAGTGGTATAGCATGGGCATGGCACTGGCGTGGCAGCTAGCGCACACTAAAGTAGCATGACATTAAAAAGGCTAGTTTTTTCAAAATTCGTATTTTCGTCAGCATAGACACAACTTGTCCGTAACGTCAGTTTTGGGTACACCCTTATTGAAAAGAGATTCAAGGTCACAGTGGATTTAATGTATATATTTAAAGAATTAAATACCTATCTGGCGAAATTTGGACAATACTCCAGCCAAAATATCTGACTAAACCATCAAGGGAATTATGGCTTAAAACAGCGACTAGATACTGGGAACGTTGGAATTGGCCTTATTGCTGTGGCTTTATTGATAAAAGCATATCAGGATTAAAGCCCCCCCCCCCCCCAAAGGATATTTTTTTATTGTATTGTTAACTGTGGCTGACTCAGACGGGCTATTGTTGTAGGTTGATATTGGAGAATATGGACGAAATAGTGATGGCAGAACATTCAAATGTGCATTTGGAAAAGCAATAGTTAGCGACCAACTTGATCTTCCCGAACCTAAACCGTTGCCAGAGGAAAATGATAATGCAATTTTTCCTTACTATTTTATAGCAGACAAAGCTCTTTCCCTCTCAGATCTTGTCATGAAACCATATCCCAAAAGACAATTAACAAATGGCAAACGAATATCTAATTACAGAGTTTCTAGAGGGCGAGTGTGGCGAAAGGAAGCAATAATTAAGTCCCACACTTACATACACTGATCGTTCATCGTTGGGCTTTATTATAATAAAATATGAATAGAATATATACATTACCATTCGAGTAATGGAGGTATTTCATTTTAATGTACTAGAAATAATAGTATATCTCGTGGTGATACCATCCTTCTGATTATATCACAACTAAATTATAGACAATATGCCTTTTTTGCCTATTTTGTCCATTCTAGGTGTTTTTTGCACATTTTGCCTTTTTTCGTAAATTCCGCCTATGTGTGCCTTTTTTTAAATTGTATGTTACTACCCATTATATTATTCATACTATTATTACTATACCTTTCCATAATACAATTTTGGGTCAATAATAAAATATCAATGGTTTGTTTATAATATAATTCTAATAAAATGGACTAGATCGAGACTTGAGGCAACAATATGAGAGTTTATTTTTGTTGCGTATGCCAAAAGCAAAGAATATACATTTTACAAATTGTAGACGTTTGTTTAGAAAGATGACTTCTTTCTTTAGAAAGTTAAGTACTTAAATGGATTAGACAATATTCGGAACTTCCTCTATTATAGACACATTTAAATTTGATTTAGGCTGGATGATGATATTTCTGTATAAAGCTTTTCTTCCTACTTTTAAGTTCTTTTTTTGAAAATCATTTTAATAAATCCTTACCAGAAGAAAATACATTGAGATAACAGTTTATAAAAAATGCTATGTGGAATTTATTTCAAAAATTAAGCAGGAGTGAGAAGCAATTTCTTATATTTATATTATCGTAGATCAAACGACAGGTGTATGCGGCAGGTAGGTATATAGCTAATTTGATGATTAAAGTTTTGAATGAAAACTTAGCGCGAAAACCAGTTATTAAAATAGTTTTAATACTTTCAGATGCTGTGGCATATATGTTAAAAGCGGCTGTTACTGTAAAGATTTTTTTTTCAACTTAATTCATTGCTTGTGTAGCCAACGGGGTAAATAGAATTGCAGAAGAAATAAGAAATCTGTTTCCTTTGGTGAATTTTATGAAAAAAGTTTTTGTAAACACTCCGTTAAGGGTACCGATATGTAAAGAAAGACTTTCCGGTGCTTCTATGCCCCCTAAATTAGTAGTTACAATTTCTGGAACATGACTCGAAGCATTTATTTTTACTTTAAACACTGGTATGAGATAGATTAAGTAATGTCAGAATTTGATGATGATATTTCCGAAGCCAATCGAGAGCCAAAAAAAAATAATAAAAAATCCGAAATTGAAACAGCAACTTGCATATATATCAATAAGAATTATAAATTAATAGTTATCAAAATTACCTTATTAGAAAGACAAGAGGTAAATTTATGTAAGTCAGTAAAATTAGTAAATAATTTAAAGTCAAAAATTACTTGGTACGTGGAAGTAACGATCAATTAATTTTTCTAAAAAATAAAATATGTTTTTGACAAGTATGAAGGTTTTTCGTTTTATATAATGCTGTTAAGTTTTGAAATTTGACAGTTTTCAAGAAATTACAAATTGAGCTAGATTTATTATCCGCCCTGAAATATCCAAGTACATCTGTCGATGTAGAACGTTAATTTTCAATGTACAAATTAATTTCAAGTAATCAGATACATAATTTTAAGACCGAAAATAATAAGAAGGATAAATTATTAATTAACAATTATTTAGTTATTAATTTATTATGTTGCCTATATGTTAAGATTTCTGCTTTTTTAATAAAAATTTTTGCGCCCTTTTCTTCAATTTTTGTTGCCTATGAATCCGAGATTCGATTATAAGACAAACCATCGTACAAAGAAGTTATTAATGATATTATGAACCCCTGATAACGTAATTCTTATTTGGTATATTACATATTGTGACTGTTTTCCCTTTAAACGCCGAATCATTAAAAACTAAGAAAATCACAAATATCCATTAAAAAACATGTTATTGAGGTATCTTTTATCATTTTATTTTGCAAGAAAATATACTTAATACTCTTTTTTGAGAGAATAAGCATGTTCCTAAAATGGGAACGTTGGCATGTATAGATCACAACTATATAACAAAGTAACATCATTCCAGTAACAACATATTGTATTTCTTACATAATAACAACACTCAAAAAATTTAAATGAAAACTAAAAACCTAATGTTACAAATAAACCAGCGAGCTGTATTATATTTATAAAAACAAAATTTTTTATGTAGACTCTTTTCACATTTAGTTTAGTACATTCTAAGGATGTGTTTCTTTGCCATACAGTACATCTTCCTTATTATTTACTTCTAAAAATATTATTTATTCCATCAAATCGTATATCTTCATAAGCATCTCTTCTGCAGTAGACCACTAATCATCCTCAGAAGGAACATGATTATATGTACTTCTCAAAAGAAACTCCAAAAACTGTCGAAGTTCTTCCTTAGAAATAGTAAAGTTGTGAATATTTTTATCCTTCCGAGCGTAGAGTTCGGTATTGTGATGAATAAATTGAATTATTTCAGGTGTAAAAAATAATGAAAACATTTTTAAATCAGATTGGCTCAACTGTTCATCGCCTACTCTTGGTGGTGTGGACGCTTGAGGTTGAATTGCAACCTTCTCACCCGTTTTCCATTTACGTTGAATGGATATATTTTCTTCCTTATCATGAAGCACGAATTTTTACTTCACCAGATACTTCGTCTAATACATCAGGAATCTCTAACACCGAATCGTCAATAATCCTCGTTGCTTTCATTACCTTGGTTCGACTGAATCAGGAGGAAGAATAACAATATCCACTGGTTCTGCAGATGTTGAAGCCTCCACGTCGTCGAGTACAGTTATTTGAAATCTCTACCTTGGTATACATGATCCATCTAAGTAGTAGGTATATTTTTTTACTGCCACCAACTTACGTAAATAAAACTCAAAATTATTATAAAAACCAAGTGTTTTTCTCTAAGAAGCTCGTGTCCACTACCAAGCTGTTATTGTAATTGTGCGCAGGCATTCTGTAGGAAACTTTGAGTAACAGTATTCCGCTGTTGCCAACGTTCCCATATTGGGAACAGTGAATGCTGAACGTAATATCTTTAGAAATAAGATAAGAGAAACGGGTAGTTTTTTTTAATATTTCTTTTATTTGATTCATTTACTGTACTTCTACTCAAAAATAAATCACAGTTCATTACGTATCGACTCACAGCAACAACTATAGCACAAAAAAAACAAGTGACATTAATTTCGACGTTATTTTACGCGGTTTTTAGGTAAATCTTGTAAGTAAAAAAGACATCTCAGGTAAGAGAAAGTAAGAGCGGGACATACAGAAAGCAGAATTTACAATATTTATTGTAAATATTTTAATAGTTTCTGAATCTAACATATTTTTTCTTGTGTTCTCAAAATGGGAACGTTGCTTGACGTTGAAAAGGTTTTAAATTCTAATAAGTCGTATAGATTTTACTGATTTACGTACGGAGATTGTGCGTACAGCTATATTTTCAATTTTTTAAATTTAAGTCATATATATATATATATATATATATATATATATATATATATATATATATATATATATGTATATATATATATATGTATATGTATATATATATATATATATATATATATATATATATATATAAGTAAATTAATTAACGATTTTAATGTTTAAATATTAAAGCTAACAATAAAATCTGAAACTAAGATGATTTTAGAGTTTTAAAAAACAACCTATACTAGAATAACACAGTCGGGATCTATGTAATTTGAATGTTATATTTTTGTAGAAAAATTCAGGAAAAACTTTAGAACGAAAAATCTACATTACAAATAACATCTGTTCAACTTTTATACTGAATATCTCGGAAAATATCATATCTATGACAAAAATTGATACAAGTAAAATTGGTCGCAATTAAATTTTCTATCAAAAGTTGTTCCTGTAATTATAATGCGTACAATAAATTCTACACTATAAACATGTTTTGGCTTGTACATATGTGCGCTTTGTCTTGGTAACAGCTTAAACATTTCAGTAAGTCTTAATCGATCATAAGGTGTTTTTGTTTGTTAAGCATTTGCAATGTCCTAACAGGCATGGTAACGTGTCCTCAGACTCTTATAAGTAGATATAATGTCTATGGGTAATTTATCTGGCTTGCAATTGCAAACTCCTGCTAAAATAAATGTGTATAATAATGACAATGACACATTGTTACCCGATTTTTAAGATAATATTCCATTAACAGAGTTGAGGGAAAAAAGGAAAGGTAAAAGAAAAAAAATTAACATTAGGTAAACGAAGATATTCAGACAGAAGCTCAATGTAGCATTGTAAAAGAACTTTCAGAACATCCTTCTAAGAATGACCTTAAAGTATTTTCTTTAATGAAGAAATTATAAAGCTTATAACGTCAGAAACTAATCGATATGCCACACTGGAGAATGGCTAACAAGAAGTTCGTGAGTATGAAGTCAAAGCCTTTCTGGCTCTGAGAACTCTAAAGTGGGTGATCGACGAGCGAGCCATAATACCGCGGTTTTAAGAACGACGGTTTTACTCGCGCGTCGTTAGTGCTGATCGACTAGCGAGCAAAACAGTCATTGTCAACCGTCCACAGCTAATATGTCGTGTTCAACTGAAAGTGAAGTTTTATGTTACCTCGCTATAGCATACTACAAAATTACAAAAAAAAAAGCGGAGAAGTCCTAGACGTTGGGTATTTAAAAGTTTAACATATGCGTTAAGTCGAGTTGTTTTGTTTTTGTATTCTGGCGATGTACATTTCCATAAACAAACACATTCTCGTAAACAATATATAAATTCTAATAAAAAGTCGTGAGAGTACTCATATCCATGATTAAAAACTGATCTTTTCACTTCAACGGTCGCTGAAAACTGCCGGTTTTGCTCACCAGTAGTCCATTGTTGGACATAGGCCTCCTCCAATTGTTTCCACGCTTCCCTATCTTTTGCAATTCTCATCCACTGCTTTCCAGCTACAGCTGTTATATCGTCTATCTATCTCTTTTTGGGTCTTCCCACGCTTCTTTTTGTTTCTCGAGGTCTCCAGAATGTCACTTTATGAGACCATCTGTTGGTGTCTTGTCTTGCTACATGTGCTACCCATTGCCATCTCAATGTCGCTATTTTTTCCATGATGTCGGTTACTTTAGTTCTTCGACGTATTTCGGTGTTAGGAATTTTGTCTCTGAGGCTTATATTTAACATGGCCCTCTCCATGGCCCGTTGAGTTACTCTTAATTGTTCTGCCATTTTTCTTGTTATTGCCATAGTTTCCAATCCATAAGTTGCAACTGGTAGTATACTACCAGTGATACACGCACGGTTTTAAATGAAGAGCCAAGTAAAAAATAAAACAAACTGACGAGCCGCGAGCCAGGCTCGTAGGTATATAAAACCGCGGTATTGCAATGATACACTGACGAGCTTTACAGACGAGCCACAAAACCGCAGTTTTACTCGATTGTCGATCATGGCCTTTATTATATTGAGTGGTTTTGTCCACATTCCTCGCAGAAAAATGTTTGGGCAACGTGAAATAGATGCTAACAATCGACTTGTGACAGAGGCCCTACTTACAAAATTGGATTCACTATCATTTAGAAGACGCCTTGCAACATATAAAAAAAAACTTTTTATATATGGTTTGTGCCACG